>NC_081413.1:234433526-234733526 GCF_030272615.1 Cryptomeria japonica | reverse complement strand
TTTCAAAATTGTAAAGAACCAAGCACTACAATAATATATAAAAGTTTTTTAAATTTGGATAAGTAGATCAAAATTTATTAAAAAAATGGTACACATATGTCTGTGAGAACTATGGAGACACTAGTAAAAGAAATTCAATAATAATATGTTATTGTTGTTTAAATTTTTAAAAAATTATATGGTTAGAAAGCTCAAAATATGAGTGAAAATATGGTGGCAATTTTAGAAATACCCACTTGATGAAGTGTAATCCCGATGATGACAAAGTTGAGAAACCAAGTTGATAAAATAAAACATGTCAAAAAGGAGGGAAATGGATGGAAATCAAACTTCCAACCCATAGCTTTGTCATCCAGGCCTATTTCCAAGCCTAAATAGTCAAAAGTATGTATGAGGTACCTATTCTATAAGAAGCACATATGTTTTGTCTTTACTATAAACAATGTGTACAAGGTAATAAAGCTAAAACAATGCATACACACTACTTTTGTTTAAAATTTTGGAGTGTGTATAATATGTATAATATGATATTGTATATATAATATGTGTATATACATATAATATATAATATATATATATAATAACATATAATATATTAAGTATATATACACACATGTGTGTATGCATCTATATTGTCTCTATCTCTCCCCCTCTCAAGCGCGTACAACATCTCTCTCTCTCTCTCTATCTTTCTCTCTCTCTCTCTCTCTACCTCTCCCTCTCTCCCCTTCTCCCTTCCTACATACCCCATCCCTCTCTCTCTTCTTCTCTCCCTCCCCACTCTTTCTCTCTCCCAACCCCCTTTATCTCCCTTAATTTATATTGTAGTATTGCAATTAAGTTTGGCATGTAGTGATCACCATTTGGATGAACAATAGACCTAATAATCCCAAGGTTCATAGTTTGAGCTCGAGAGGCTATGATTTCCTTAATAGAATTAGCATTTGACTTAGTGTACAAAATCCATTGTGTATCATCCCTCCAACACACTCCTCTTGTGGTGGGCTTTGAGAAATCTTTGGCAATGCACATTTTTTCTTCCTAATTTGCTCCCCTGCAATTATTCAAATACGAAGTGGTTTCCAAACTCATGGCCTGGGTAGAAATTTATAGCCACGCCAGAGAAATCAATTCCATTGCATTTAAATATCTTATTAGCTCATGCATAAGATTAATTTGATAGGATACAATTTAATTTCTCTCTCTCTCTCTCTCTACCTCTCTCTCTCTCTTCATACCCCATCCCCCTCTCTTCTTCTCTCCCTCCCCACTCTTTCTCTCCCCTACCCCCTTTATCTCCCTTACTTTATATTGTTGTATTGTAATTAGATCTATCATGTAGTGGTCACCATTTGGATGAATAGTAGACCTAATAATCCCAAGGTCCACAGTTTGAGCTCAAGAGGCACTATGCTTTCCTTGATAGACTTAGAATCTAACTCAGTCTATAGAACCCATTGTGCATCATCCCTCCACCACACTCCTCTTTTGGTGGACTTTGGCCAATCATCCCTCCCTCTCCCTCTCTCTACCTCTCTCTCCCTCTCTTTCTCTCTCTCTCTCTCTCTCTCTCTCTCTCTCTCTCTCTCTCTCTCTCTCTCTCTCTCTCTCTCTCTCTCTTCCCCTCTCTCTCTCCCTTCTTCTCCCTCCCCCTCTCCCTCTCCCTTCCCCTCTCCCTCTCCCTCCCTCCCTTTTGCTTCACATTTTTTTAAATACAAATAGCATGTATGGGGTACTAAGCATATTAGTTTGCTGCCCTGCCATAATATTTTTAAGGCCTAGGAATGCATACGCAGTATTTATGAGTTCTAAGAATGTACATGGTGCCAAAAATTACCATTGGTATTGCAAACATTTTAGGGACTAACAACATGTACGCAGTTAGTAATAGACCATGTACGTGGTACTTAGACACAGTTTTGGTTTCCCAAGAGCCCCAACGACCTAAAAAGAAGTTTTTGAGGTTGTTGAAGGCCCCACTGCAACTGTGTTTGCACATTTGTCACTATTTTATACATGGAAATAAGTGATTTTTTAATTTTTGCATGATTTTAAATGATTGAATTGTTATTCTTATTAGTTTTGTCTATATTATTGTGATTGTTTAATAGTTTTGATTCAAAAAATTCTTAGGTTTACATATATATGTAATATGATTCATTTAGGACAACTGATATCAACCATAAGAAAGAACAAGTGAGGAACAATGCCATAATGAGAGGCTAAAAAGGAAAGACAAAGGCATCGTATGAGGAAATTATGTGACATTAAAATAATGAGACAAGAAGGTATGTCATCCTCAACATCTCAATTCAATTTACCAAATGAATATAATGCATCTAATGCAATTGAAGAAGAGATAATTGATTTACCATATGAACCTAATGCAATTGAAGAAGAGACATCATTGAATAATCAATTAAATGATGAACATACACCTCCATGCAATGCACTGATGTTAATGCCTCCTAGAATCATTCGTAGGAAACCAAAGTATCTAATTGATATTGATGAGAATATATTGAAGCCAATGCCCGATAAAATGAATGAACGAACTTGTAGGAGAATGGTTAAAAGAATATGGAAAAACTATTTTGAAAACTTAAATCAAATCAGAAGATGTCAATTAATTGTTCAAATGATTAAAAATTTGAATGTTAGAGAGACAATGAAAATTCTAGGCATAAGATCATCTGAAAGTAACAGTGAAAGAACTATTTTGAGAAATCTATTTGATGCATATCAAGATATTCATTCAAAATCATGTACTAAAGATTCTAATGCTACTCGATGTGTCACTACATCAACCATAATGAGGAAGAAAATAAAAAAAGATTGTTTGATAACCAAAACAAGTAAGTCATTAAATGTTAGTAGAACAAAATTAAGTAAATCATTACAAAGGCGGGAAAAAAGAGAGGAACCTAACAATAACTCTCTTTGGGAATTCTCAGGTAGACTACCATGAAAAGACAAGATTGATGTTGATGCACTAAGAACGTTAATTGAAAATTTCTAGCATGAAAACACAAGAGTTTTGCCCAACAAAAAAGATGTTGTTAGAAGGCAAATTGGGTCTAGAAATCATGAGCCACATGCCAAACACTATCTAGATATGAATCAAACAAAATTTTATGAAAGATTCCTTCAAAAGTTTCCTCAAATAAGAATTAGTCAAATATTTTTTGAAATGGAATTTTTTTTTTTATGTTAAGATTAATCATGTACACACCACGTGTTGTTGTAGGATGCATATTGAATTTTCCATGCACTATGATATTTTTTGGCATATTTGTTCTATTTTGCACACTAACGATGTTTAGCAAGAATGTAATATACAAGCACTCCCTAAGTCGACAAGAGAATTTATTTCAAGTGTGTTATGTAATAGACATGATAGTTTCATTTATTATAGGATTCCTTGTTTGGAAGGTTCTTGTGCTAGATGTGGTGGTTTGTAACGTTTACCAAGATGTGTACATTTGGAAAGAACATATGAAATTGGTATGAAACTAGTTTCCTTTGGAAAATACAAGACAATCACATATGGAGTTCAAGATGGAAAAGATTTTAAGAGATGTGAGTTAGTGAAAAATGATATATGTGTAGCCAAATTTATGAAAATGTTTCAAGAGAAACTAGTTTATGAGTACATAATGTATACACATAGAGCTCGATGGTTAGATAAGCAATTCAAGTTATGTAGGGACACATTTCCTCTTGGCTATATTGTCTCTATCATTGATTTTGTTGAAAATTATACACTACAACCTCAAAATGAAGTTCAATCTATGTATTATCATTCTACACAAGTTTCTATTTTTGTACACATAACATTCATGCATGTAGATCATAGCATAGAGGAGGATAGAAAGATAATAAGAGAGTATCACTTCTACATAAGAGATGATCATACTCAATCGTCAAAGTTTGTACACGGATGCTTTAAAGTTTTCTATGATAATTTAAAGGAAAGAAAAATACAATACAACTGACACTTCATATGGCTAGATAATTGCACCCCACAATTCAAGAATGTGAGGATGTTTTATTGGTTGAAAAGGATGCATATGACAAGCAGTGTACAACATTTTTGGAATTTTACTAAGGCAGGACATGGTAAGGGAGAGCATGATGGTGCAAGAGCATGTGTAGAAAGAGCCCTAGCTAGAGAAGAATTGAAGTATGAAGGTGGTGTTGTTAATAGATGCAAGAATAATTATGTGATGGTCTAAATCTACTATGGATCGAGGTAATCTAGGTATGTTAATGGTTCATAGATATTTTTGGTTGATCACTGAATCTAACATTGAAAACTATCTAGATTGTTGTATAGTTGCATGATCGAGTGAAATGCACTAATTTATGAGTTCAAATGCAAGTTCACCCATAATTTATATGAGATAGATGGTATATTTTTTCTCTTCATGCATGTATTTTATGTGGTAAGAATGTGAATCAGAAGAGTGGGTTGACAAATGGTCTTGTAGACCATTGGTTCCCATTGATACATATTAAATTCCCAAAGCACTACAATTAAGCTAGATGGAGACATCAGTGAATTTTGACCATGTACGCGACCTAGTGGATTCAAGTGATTTTTTGACTTAAGTTTTTTGCAAGTATTCTTTTTGGTTATTTTGTTGTACATCACACTTTATTTTTGGTATTAATGACCACTTTATAAAATGCAATTCATGTGTATGTTGTTGTTGCAGAAGAGAACAATGAAGAAGGAATGAATTACATTTTGTGTCGTTGTGTTGAGCCTAAAATAAAATTGACAACTACAATCATTGACAAAGAGGGTATTGAGTTCCTAATAGGGTCTGTTGTCCTAACAAGAACATGGCTTAAGAGATACCCCCTCAAGAATTCTAATGTTTGGTTGTTCAAGGAATTTGAAACACATAGACATATTCTTCATTTCTCTAACCTTGTTAAAAAAAATATTCATTTGATGAGGTATCGTGGTAGAAGCTTAATTTCTTGGGAAGATCCATGATGGTAGCTCAAGGTATTATTTTCAAGAAGGACAGTCGGAGGTTTGATGGAAGCAACTATACTGTGTGGAAGAACCGGATGGAGGTGCACTTGAAATGTCTTGGAGAAGATTATTGGAAGATTACTAAGAATGTATATGTTGTTCCTTAGAATGGACCATCCACTCTTGATGAAGTTAAGGAAGCTGAATATATTATCAGAGTGAATGAAGCATTACTCAGTGCCCTGACTAATTCTAAAATGACAAATGTAATGGAACTTTAGACTGCACATGAGATATGGGTGAAGCTTGAGATCTTGTATGAAGGTGATAGTCAAGTGAAAGTTACAGAGCTTGAAAGGAAAGTATGAGACATTGAAGATTGGAGATGATGAGAACATACATTCATACATGGCTAAGGTGAATGAGCTTGTCCTTGGTATTAGATGTGCTGGTGGAAAGATTGAGGAAGATGAGATTGTTGCTAAGTTGTTGAGATATTTTCCTTCTTCTTACAAACATAAGGTTGCTACTATAGATGAGATATTGCATGTAACTACAGTAACAAGAGATATGTTGGTCAGAAAACTTGGTGCATTTGAGATGAGAAAATTTGGAGAATCACATGGAAAGTTTGAGACAACAGTTAGATCTTCAGTATCTATTTCTGGTAAGAATAAGTATAATCCTAATGAATGCAGGATATCTAGATATAAAAGAGGAAGGATAGAGATATAAGAGCAAGAGAGAGAGAGAGAGCTTGATGGGCTTAAAGCATTGATTGCTCAGAGATTACCTAAATGTTCCAGTAAGTATGATGGAAAGTTGCCTTTGAAATGTTTTACTTGCAATAAGATAGGACATTTATCCTCTAGATGTCTAGAGAGAATGGCTTGTAGACACATAAAAATGTCTCATTAATTCTACACGAATTATTTGTCTATTTGATTAAGTAATTCTTTAATTATTTGATTAAAATAATTATTTCTTCTAATCATCTCTCTTCAACACTTCTAATTATTCTATTTCTATTCTCAAATCATTTTAATCAGTTAACCATATCTCAAATATTAATTAAATATCAATTATTTAATTAATTATGATTTATTCCTTAGTTAAATAATCTTTATTATTTAATTAATTCCATTTCCTAAGTTTAAATAATTTCATTTAAATTAATTAAATTAATTTAATTAATTAATTAAATTCCTCCAATTCTCAAAATTATAATTCCAGTTAATTCCATCTAATTTCATTTCACATTCTCCAAAAATTTAAATTTCATATCATTTCATCTAATTTCATATTTTCAAATTCACATTTCACCAAATCTAAATTTCAATTAATTTCATGTGCATTTTAGCATTCGAATGACCAAATTCAAATCTAAATTGAAAATGAAAATCAAATTTAATTTCAAATTCCTATAACAAATGCTAATTCAAAACTGAGTAATCAAATCAGTTGTCTAATCAATTAACTTAGTTAACTCATCAGTCATCCTTTTTAACTCAAAATCAACTTTTTATGACCAATCCATCAATTCAGTCATCTCCCTAGTCTATTCAGTTCACTGATCAATCAAATGAGTTTACTATCCAATCTAGTGAGTTCACTCTCCAATCAATCATGTTAACAGATCAATATATTGAGTTAACAAATCAATCAATTTTAGCTATCTATCAATCAACACTTGAGTTCTATTTCTCACCCCCTTTGTGTTGAAAATCTATAAATTCAACACCATTTTCATAATTCAAGCTAGAATAACAAAATCAGAGTCTTCAAAGTATTTGTATGCAGGATTATGGTGCAATACTTGAGAGCCACTAACCACTTGAATTGGAGAAGCATAATGGAAGCAAAGATGCAAAATGAAGGAGTTTCATTTATTTGAATTCATTCCTTATTTTGTATTGATTTTCATTGATTATGTTTTCTTATTTGTTAATTAGTTGAGAATTGGTGATTCATTCTTACTTTCTCATTAGCTTAATAACACATGACATTCATGCGTAGAAACAATGGTGAATCTGACGTGAATCACGCTAACCTAAATTTTTTGTTTTAAATGACTTTGTAGATCCATGCATGGTGAACATGATCCAAATTTCACACTTGATCAAGTAGAAATTCACAATTGCTAGTATAATACATCACAATTGATCAGAAATTACACTGCAATTGCAAAAGTGTCTCGCAATTGCCATAAAGGGTTACAAAATAAAATTGTCTTGTGTTGTTTCTTCATTATCTTGTCTTGCGCATCTAATCAAGAAATTTCATCAAATTCTTGAAATTTCAATTTCTGCATATAAGATTTATTTAGTCCAATGGCAAGAAAGATGACTTTTAGAATTTCAGGTGCAAGGAAAGCAAAATAGCATAGTAGACAACAAAGGACATATCAAAGACTCTTAAAAATAGAAAGGGAGCTCTGTTAAATCAAAGAAAAAGAGGAGATTGCTCAATATCAAAGAAACATCCACCGTTTCTTAACCAAGTACAAATTTTACAATGAGATTGATGTGATGGCGCACGTGGTGTGAGACAATATCATTGCAGAATAACCCTTCTATCTTCTGTCTTTTTCTACAATTTTTTTAATTTTTATTGTGAGCAATTGATCTTATATCAATTCGTAATTGAGCGGTCATCACATTCCAATTTCTTAAACAATAATTTGCAATTGATGATATATCATTTCATAGTTGATTTAACATCAATTCACATTTTCTCTATAGGTAATTCACAATTAATAGATTCAGTTTTCTTTTTCTATCATGTTTCAGTTCTAGTTTATATCAGAATATCTTTCTGTCTATAAAAAGACAAAACTCTGTAATTGGAAAATTAGGCTGGATAGCCCACTGTGTGCTTACTAACATCATTTTCTGTAGGGTTATCTTAGAAACACTTTAATTTGGTACAATTAAAATAAACCAAAAACAACATGTTTTCTTTCACAAATTTCTATGAAGGTTAAAAATGAACAACATTTATGTGTGGAGAAACATCTCCACTTAGAATAGAAAATCATTGCAATGGAAGGATAAAAAGAAATTTTGTTTTTTGTGTCTTTGAAGGGATAGGTATTATGATCTCCCCTTCAATGGGTGATCATAAATCCAAACTCTCTTCTTTCATGCTTTCATTTATTTCTTGTAATTAAATCCTTTACAAGGCCTACCCTCCCAAGTTGCCCTTAGGGCGTCATTAAGGTTGGTGAAACCAGAATGACCTAAGTGGCAATGGATAAAGCCAAGTAATCCAAGCTACTATAAATAAATGCGTATGTGATGAAAATCATATGCGGTGAGTTTTACATGCTGTCACAATGGAATTATGCCTCCCTCAATTCCTATATGGTACATTAAAATCTATAGAGCGTAACCTCTATAGACTGGGAGGCCTCCCTCAATGGAGTGTAAAACGCTGCTGATTGTGACCACTTGAACGAAACCATTTCTAAACACCATGGAAATTAGAAGCCAAACTAAGTCAGTACCCAAACACTTGTTTTATCACTATGCAAGGGTGGGGAAGAATCTGCCTCCAAGAAACTCACCATATATCTCCCAGGATGACGAACCAATTGAGGAGCAATCTTCTTTGGTCTAATTTCCAAAATAGGGCAAAAAAATGGGCACACCCTAGGGTGTGATAGGGCTATTTGAGTTGACAAAGTTTCAAGATGTGGGATGTGCTAATATTTGTGACCATTTCACCTTAGGAGAGTCTATCTGATGTGATATTGAATTGCCCCAATATATCGAGAACAAAGTGAGATCTTGAGAAAGATCCTAAATTTCATGGAAATTTGAAAAAAATTCCTTAAACAAATGTTATTTTCATGGTTTTATCCTTTTAATGTGACTAAAACATTATAGGGAACAAATCACAACCTCAAAAAAGTCAAAGTTTCAATCTTCAACAAGATCAAACAAAACCTCAACAATGTTAAGTGTCAACATTGACACTAATGTCATATCCAAACCTTTTGCACAAATTCAAAGATGATATACATGTTACTTTCAAGTGATCTTAGGTCCTAGGCATTCAATTCATGCAGAAGTACCATTAGAATCATCACACAAAGTCCTAGCACAAGTTATTTCATCAAATTGTTATTCACTCACTTAAGATTTAGTGTTGCATTAGAGTATAGGAATCATACCTAAGTCCATGGGTATCAGAGGAGACAAATAATTTCCATTCAAACAACCCAATCTTGGGCCAAACAATGACCAATTATAAATAATTGATGGTTTGGATAACCTTGCTTGGGAAGTAAGAGTCAATTGTGTCCAATATAACATAGTTGAGGCCATCATAGATGATGAAATCCATAAGTCTGTTTGTCTTGATGAGAAACTAAGGAAAATGATACAAAGAGCAACTCAGAAAGAAGCCATTAGACAATTGGTAGAAAAGACCATAGCAACATTTCTCAAACCCTGTTAAAAAAGAAAAGTGTCAATCATTTTTAGGTGTCAATCATTTATGGGGTCTGCATTGTCTACATAGTAGTCATCAACGTATGGGTCTAAAATAAAATGATAAATTCCCATTTGAACAACCCAATCTTGGGCCAAGCAATGTTCAATTAGAAATAATTGACGGTTTGAATATCCTTGCCGAGGAATTAATATTTGATCAAGACCAATATGACATAGTCCAAACTTTCATAGATGATGAAGTTCAAAAGTTAGTACAAATAGACATAGACCTTGAAAATCGAATAAAAGAGGAGGCAAAATTTTAATCTTTTCGGCACTATGCTGAAAAATCTTGTATTCAAATTTCACACTCCTTGATAGCAAGTCATCATTCATAGATTGAATTATCTGCACTTTAGTCTTTAGGAAGTCATAAAAGCATATTTAGCTGCATTTAATCGAGTCTTGCATATACATCTTAGAGAGTCAAGATTACTTTGGAACAAAAATCATGCCATTAACGCGTGCTCAAAAGACAAAGCACCAAATGGATCCTAACAATGATCCCTTGGTTAACCCCACATGGAATATGGATCTATCCACAAAACAACAAACACCAGGTTGCACACCTGCAATACTATCAACAAACACAAATAGGATGCCTTCCATTGATGAAATACAACATAATTTGACAAAAGAAGAATTGGAAGCAACCCAACAAGATCTCGTAACACTCATGATTCTCAACACTCTCATCAATAATGATAGAGACATATATCTTGCTCTCTTAGTCCAAAATGGGGCCAAGTTACCTCCAGGGGTAGACATTTCAATGATATTGCCACAAGGTGTGACATTAAATAAAAATATACCTCAAATGCTTATTGCAACACAAACATAAGTAATAGTTGCTACACCAACTAAAGGTATATCCCAAAGTGCCCATATGGATACAACCTCAACACAATCGATAGTGGCATCAACAAGTACCAATCTTACACCGCTGACAATGCCCAACATGATGATGCAAGCTCCAATGGCTCACAACTCTACCTTGGCAAATATAACTCAAATGTAGTTTCAATTGGTTCCACCCACAGTAGTCAGAATGTGAATCAAGGGACAACTAGCTCAACTCAGCCAAATGTCAGTCCATAATTTGCATACTTTACACTACCTAGTGGAGCTTATGGTCCATAGTTACCTAGTCAGTCTACATTTCAACAAGCTCAAAGGTACTCAAATACTATCCCTTTTGTGGGAAACACTCATCAAGTCAATACACCATTGACCCAAATAGAGATTCTGACCCAACAAATGGAGAACCTTCAAAAACAAATAGCCAGTATGCAAGCAGTTAATGATAAAAAGAGTTACACAATGGAGGACCTTTGTTTGTATCCTTTTGATAGAAAATTATACATGCCACCATTTTCCCCACATTTTTAAACTCCAAAGTTTGACAAGTATAGAGGGAAAGGTGATCCTCGAGATCATATCAGGGAATTCTTCATGACATGTATTGAAGTAGCTCACAGTGATACATACTTAATGAAGCTATTTTCCAAGAGTCTTGGAGGGACAACATTGGAATGGTTTTCACACCTTCCACCCAAAATTACTTTGTGGGGAGAATTGGCTAAGTTATTTATATCCAAATTTTCCTTCAACATCGATAATCCAATTACCTTAATGGATTTATGTGCAACAAAACAAAAAGAAGGTGAAACTTTCACCACATTCTTGCAAAGATGGAGAGGCCTATATCGCAGATGTCTTAGTCACATCCCTGAAGAAAAGCAAGTAGACATCTTCAATGAAAATCTTGTGCCTCCAATTAAATATACATTACAAATGCAATGCCTAAACAATTTTAAAGACATAATAGAAAAAGACATCAAATGTGAGAGAGGCCTATTAGAATAAGGGATATTGAAATACCACAAGGATAGTGGACCGACCACCATTACAAACAATGAAAGGAAAAAAAATTGGTCTAGGAACAAAAATGTCATAAATGATGGAGTTTTTGATGAACATGTTGTCAATAGAGCTCAACTAGTAGTATATATACAAGAACCAACTGATTTTGCCAATAAGAACTAGTCTCAGACAAAAACACCAATGCACTATAGTCAAACAATCCAAGGCCACCAAGAATAGGCACACCCAGAAGAAACTTTACACCCCTCGGTGAATCCATTGAATCAACATTGAAAAAGATGATATAGAGCAATGCCATAACTTTACTAGAAGCTAGGCCATATGAACCAGGGACATTTAAGTCCACTTGGTGGAATGACAATGACTTCTGTGAGTATCACCACAATAAGGGTCAGAAGACAACAAGTTGCTACAAATTGAAAAACCTCATCCAAGATATCATTGATCAAGGTGACATTACTATGGATATCAATAAGGCACCAAACACAGATCATAACATTTTTAAGGATCCTTTCATGAAACATGACAAAGGAAAGGCTTCTAGTTCTAATGTACAAAACAATACTACCAATTATACCAATGTTGCATTTGACTATGCCATAAACACACTAAGTGTAGGAGATGAAAACATAGCTACAATCATAGTGAATCCTAAAAGAAGAGATTGTGTTGTCATCACTAGAAGATCAAAGGTCACATTAAAAGGGGTGCCTTCAAACCCCCCTTCAATAACTAGAAACTACAATATGGTGGATCAGTTGAAGTGAACTCCAACCCAAATTTCACTATTTGAGTTATTGCGCATATCGCCAGCTCATAAGGCAATCCTGGATAAAGCCTTACAAGATTCGGTTGTTGCTAGAGATATTGATGAGAGCATATTCCAATCCATAGTTGGAAACTTGGTAGCTTCAAAGATCGCATTCACTAAACAAGATGTACCTACAAACCGACCCATGCATAATGATCCCTTGCACTTGGAAGATTTGGTTGACTGAAAAAAGGTTCAAAGAGTACTTATAGATGGTGGAGCTGGATATGCACACTACATTTGATCAAAGCTTTAGGATATTTTGAACATTATATTGATTCTACCAAGATAATCAATATCAAAGCCTATGATGATGAGGATTTTGGCTATTTGGAGGAATTGATTATGTGTTGTATTGATGTTTTGTCATTGATGTTAACACTAGTTGTTTTGGATGCTTTACCAACACCCTTCTGGTCCCGATAGGATGTATGGTTTCTAGTTTATTTAGATTCGACATGATCTGGTATGCTTCGGTATGGTTTGGTTATAGAATTGGATTATTCATGATACTCATGTTCATATTCTATAAGTTGGTTTTGGTCTAGTGATCGAATGCTATCATGTTTACTTGGAAGCTTGGCTTGTGGTACCAGTAAGGGTTTCACCGATAGAGCTTTCATGAAGACCTTTGATGATATGCACAAGTGGTGTTGGTTCATCTTCTGGTGGATATTCAGGATGCTGATGGTGATCATGTTTGAGTCTTGGCAGATGGAGATCATTGTTTTAGCATGTGGACCTATATTGGGTCCTAGTTGATCTAGATTATGGATCGACTTAGTGTAATGTGTGGATTGAACCTCTCGATGTATTTTTGAGATGTCTTATGAGTTGGATATTGTTTTTTTGGTCTAAGGCCAACATGTTTTGTAATTATGTAATTGGTTTATTGTCTAGTGGGCGACCTGATTGTTTATGGTTGAGGGTTTGTATATATATATGATGTAGGATCTCATTGTAGATCATCATGTTATGGTCAAGGGAATGCGATATGAATATGTAATGTGTGAATAATATAATAGCATTAGGGTAGAGGATTTGGTTAATCATTAGAGATCGAGTTGGGTTTGTGTAAGAGGATTTAGTCCTCTGATATTGAACTTAACTGGAACTATACTCAGGCATAGGAGATGCTATCTTTGCAGTTCATTCATTCTTCTAGATTGTAGTCTCGATTTCTATGTATTCAGTGAGACTCCTTTTGTGATGAGAAATGCACTCAAAGATATTGGCCTTCCTGCAAGTGCAAGTCCTTCAATTATAACTCACATACTTACTATATAAGTATTATCTAACTGTGGGTAGGCTTCCCACCATAGTTTTTCCCTTTACTGGGTTTCCCACGTATAAATATTGGTGTCATGAGGATGGTATTTATTCTCTAATTATTTTTTACGCTTAATTGGTTTAACTTCTATTCCGGTATTTGGTTTAAGCATTTCGATATTGATGTTATGGGTTCTAGTATTAAATTTTTAATTGCTAAATGTTCTGGTAATCCGTGATAACTGATTCACCCCCCCTTTCAGTTTTCTTTCTGTTATTTGAGCTGTCTAATAGAGGAACTCCCCTCTAAGGGTGTGGTGACTTTACCAGTACAAGTGGGACCAGCTACAATAAACATCACCTTCCAAGTCCTAGACAAAGAATTGGGGTACAATGTTAGGTCACCCATGGATACATACAATGCAAGAAGTACCATCAAATTTTCACCAATGTGTAAAGTTCCCATACAATGACATAGAGATCACTATCCGAGGTGATCCAGACTCTTTTCAACACTGAAATTATTTAAGGGTGCAAGCACAGACAATCAAGTACCAAACAATCAAGAAGCCCTTCTTCACTTACAAATGGAATCATTATCAATTAGAGAAACAAAGAAAATACATCAACCACATCTTCTTTGCAAATTAAGTAAGTTGGTTGTGGAGAATATTCCATTTCAAGTACCTTAGATGGTAAAAAATCATCTTTTTCTCCCAGGTCTTTTGGGAAGCCTCAAAACACAACAATGAAGCAAGATAAAGGAAAAGAGATAGTGAAGTATTTAGATTCATGCTCTTTGATTAGATGGGGAGGCTTAAAAGAAGAATATCTAAATGAAGATATCAATCACTGGATATACAGAGATGAAGATGACATGACAGTACCCAGCTTACCTCTACATCGATAGGGAAATGCCTTCAAGATGTTACAAAAACATGGGTATGGTGACACCAAAAGATTGGGAGTAAAAAAGAAAGGAATATTAGAACCTATTTTGCCACATGAAAACCCAAAGAATCAAGGCTTGGGATATAAACATGTGCCACAAATAATAGAATCCAGACAATGTACATTGGATATACTAAAGAAGCCTAGATTACCCTCAGAATGCATACCTCAGAATAAGTCATCAACAAGAATGCATTCCTCTTCACCTCAAAAAAGAAAGAGAGCACCAACATCTCCTATCATGGAATTAGATGGTGAAGACATGAGGCAAATTCTACAAGAAACTAGCATAGTGATATCTAGCAATATAGTACCTAAAACATTTGCACAAGAAAACATGTTGGTAGATATAGGCTTAACACAAGTAGATGAGGCAAATCCTTGGTTATTGTCAATACATTTTCTAAGGGAAACAAATTCAGCTTGTCCATTTGAGTCAGATGAAGAAAGACTACAAATACCGATACTAGGCTTAAGAATGGTATCCACAATACAAAGAAGATCCACTGATCTACAACAAACTTAGTTACAAGAACAAGAGTAGATGAGTGACACAAAATTAGAAAGTGAAACATACATAGAAAGTATCACAGATTCTCATGACTATGAATTGTCATCTAATAATGAAGACAACCCACCATCGATTTATGATGAGGATACATAAGGTCATAACCAAGTATGTATGATATCAGGATCTTCTATGACAATAGGAGACAAAGACTTACCCCTTATGCATCCATATTTAATTGACTAGGGGAAAAAGGAAAGCCACAATTAGATTGGGTTCAAAATGATGAAGCCATAGCTGAATTATTGGGTACAAGGGACAAACTCCCTTATAATGATCACAAAGCTGGCTATGCCGTAGATTTAGAGCAAAACTGCATATTTTGGAGAAGCAAGCTCCTATCCTAATCAAGACAATGATAATAAAGAAAAACACATAATGGATGCTCTAGCTATTGATAAAGAATAATAAACATTATTGGTATAAGTAACCAAGGAAATCAACATCGGTGATACTGAGAAAGTTCGCAACATTCACCTAGCAAAATCCCTGAATCCAATAGAAAAAGAGAAATTTATCAAATTATTTAAGCAAAGACCAATCAATTTTGCATGGTCTTATGTAGATATGCCTGGATTAGACCCTAAATTGGTCTTACATCACTTGTCATTGCTTCTAGGAGTAAAACCATATAAGAAGAAGCTTAGGAAGATGCACCCTCACATAGCCTTGTTAGTCAAAATTGAGCTACCAAAATTGTTAGTTGTGGGTTTCATTAGGCCCATAGACTATGTTGGATGGGTTTAAAATCTAGTCTTGATATCCAAGTATACTGGAGGTATTAGGATTTGCACCGACTTCAGAGATCTCAACAAGCCTTGCCCAAAAAATGACTTTCCACTCCCTAACATAGACATCGTAGTGGACTTGATAGATGGAAATGAAATGCTATCACTCATGTATGGTTTTTGTGGTTATAATCAAATCAAAATTGCACCAGAAAACCAACCTAAAACAACATTCACTTGTCCATGGGGAACATATTGCTAGAATATAATGTCATTCGGCCTTAAAAATGCAGGTGCCACTTATCAAAGGGAAATTACCACCTTATTCCATGACATGATACACACAATCATTGAAGATTATGTAGATGACTTGCTAGAAAATTCCAACACAAGGGATAGTCATATAGACATATTGGCTAAGATATTTGATAGACTTGAGAAATACAATGTAAAACTCAATCCAAAAAAATGTGTCTTTGGAGTAACATCTGACAAACTCTTGGGCTCATTGTATCCAATCGCGGTATTAAGCTAGATCAAGAGAA
Organism: Cryptomeria japonica; assembly: GCF_030272615.1. Taxonomy (NCBI): domain Eukaryota; kingdom Viridiplantae; phylum Streptophyta; class Pinopsida; order Cupressales; family Cupressaceae; genus Cryptomeria; species Cryptomeria japonica. The sequence goes on along the minus strand of NC_081413.1, from coordinate 234,717,287 downwards.
AGTGAAAGTTATTTTAGACATTCCATCACTTGCTATGCTCAAGCAACTCAAAAGTTTGCAAGGTAGATTATAGTCCATAAGGCATTTCATTTCCCAATTGGCAGAAAAGTGCCAACCATTTCAACATCTTGTAAAGAAAAGCATTACATTCAAATGGACATGTCAACAATGCCAAGAGGCATTAGAGACACTAAAAGAATATCTTTTGTCCACACCAATTTTGCTTCCAACCGTACATGGGAAACTATTACTCCTATATTTGTTGCAACAAACTCCTCTTTAGGCGCTCTCCTAGCACAACATGATGAAAAAGGAAAAGAGAGAGTTGTCTACTACAACAGTAGAACACTCATTGGGTATGAACTCAACTACACACCAATAGAAAGAACATGTATTGCAGTAGTTTTTACATCACAAAAACTAAGACATTATATGTCGAGTCATAAAGTACAACTCATTGCACAATTTGATCCACTCAAGTACCTAATGAATAGAGAAACACTAACTGAAAGACTTGCAAAGTGGGTCATGGTACTTAGTGAATTCGACATTGAATATGTCAATAGAAAATACATAAAAGGACAAATCATAGCAGAACAACTTGTAGAAGCACCCTTACAAGATAATCATCCAATGGTGATAGATCTTCTAGATGAATCAATATTTGCACTATCGGCACAAACACATTGGAAATTATTCTTTGATGGTTCACATACAAATCTTGGAGTAGAAGTAGGAATTCTATTCATAACTCCTCAAGGAGATTCAATTCCCAAATCATTCAGGATTAGCTTCCCTTACACTAATAACATTGCTGAATATGAAGCCCTCATGGTAGGACTATGCACTGCACTACAATGGAAAATCAAGGACATCCAAGTCTTTGGAGAATCATAACCTATAATTAATCAAGTCAATGATGATTACAATACAAAAGATGATAAGCTAACACCATACAAACAATTGGTGGAAGAATACAAACAACACTTCACCAAAGTCACATTTGAACAGACACCGAGGGTGAAAAACAAGGTAATATATGCAATGGCAATAGTAGGATCTCTCTTGGATATGCCAAATGATGGAACTCACTTTGAATTTAAAGTGGAACAACTCATTGTCCTAGCTTATGAAATACCATCCACTCAATATGTATGTATGATAATAGGACCTGAGTCCCCATGGTACAAAGATATATATGCATACCTTCATGATCAATATATACCTCCCAATCTCTCACAAAATCAAAGGAAGGCATTGATCTGAAAATAATCAAAACATTCAATTATTGGTGACACTTTGTACATAAAAAGTATAGATAGCACCTTACTCAGATGCCTTGATGTTGAGGAGGCAAAAATCGCCTTAAAAGAAGTTCATGATGGCATATGTGGTGCACATTCTTCTGGACCTACTCTAGCAGAAACACTATTGTGAACATGTTATTATTGGCCTACAATGGAAAAGGGCACTTACAAGTATGTCCAAAGATGCAAGCAATGTCAATTACATGGGAACCTCATTCATGCACCTGCCCAGGATATTCAACCAATAAAATCACCATGGCCATTTTCATAATGGGGAATAGATCTTGTAGGGAAAATAAAACCTCCCTCCATCTTCATAGCTACATAATATTTCACAAAATGGGTTGAAGCAATCCCGATGACTTTCACAACAGGAAATAAAATAGCTAAATTCATTTTGAATTATATTATTGTAGTTATGGAGTACCCATGTGCATTGTAACTGATAATGGATGACCCTTCAAAAATCAAGAAGTGGGTGAGCTTTGCGAACACTTTAACATCCAACAACATTTTGCAATACCCTAATATCCCCAAAGAAATGGTCAAGTTGAGGCAACAAACAAAACTATTTTAAATTTTTTAAAGAAAGTTGTCAATGACAGTGGATGAGATTATCATCTCCAATTGAATCTAGCTCTCTGGGCTTATTGAACTAGTGTTCGCATGACAATTGGTACCAAACCATTCTATTTGGTTTATGGTGCATAAGCTATTTTTCCTATCGAGGTAGAATTGCCATCCCTAAGGATCTCTCTGAAAAACATTATCTCAGAAGAGGACTATAGAGTAGCACATTTGCAAGAATTAGAATTCCTAGATGAAAAATGACAAAGTGCTCTAAATCATTTGCAAGGATATACAAACAAAATAAGAAGAATCTACAAAAAAGGATTCAACCCACATTTCTTTGAAATAGGAGATATCATTCTTAAAGAAAATCAAAGGAATCTCGTTGAATGCAACAAACAAGGAAAATCTGATCCTAACTGGTTAGGTCCTTTTATCATAACAAAAGTAATTGGAAATGGCACTTATCATTTGCATACAATGGAGGGAGATTCACTCCTTGATCCCATCAACAACATGCACCTAAAAAGATATTATATCTAAGGCTGGGTTCATTTCAATTTTTAGTACTGCATTTGCATTTTTCTTTACCACATTGCATATTATTATTCCTTTCTCATATAGTTGCATCAATAAGTCAAGATGATTGTCTAAGTCATTCACCTGTCTGCACTGAAAGGAAGGACGATTGTCTCGTTTCCTAGATACTTGTTCATGAAGTCTTTAGGAGGTCTTTAGTCATTCATCTTCAACGCCACCTTATGATTAAGATTTATCCTTGGTTGGGTAGAAGTTTCATTATCAAGTCTTGTTACCCAAAATCTATCAATTGATATATCTCACAGATTAATCAAAAGCTCTAAGTCATTACATATACCTAGTTGGTCACGTGCCTAGTGAAAAATCCAATATTCTACTTCAATGCCATTGTAATTGTCATACCCAAGTAGGTTCCATTACGTACAAGTCAAGGAAAGAAAATAAAAGAAAAAAGTGTCATGTAAAATGCAAGGCAAAACAAAAAAAAATGATATATTACTGAAATTTCACACATACAAGTGCGACAAAAAAAGCTTGACTATGGGAACATGCAAGTAACTCCATCAGGGCTATGGATGCCTACTGGCAATGGAGAAATGTTTGAGAGATTACAGTGCATAACCTCACTGAAGCCCTAAAAGTTTGCTAGTAGCAAGGCTCTAACAAGGTTTCTTTTGAAGTCAGTATAACTCATGCAGCTAGCCACATAGGATTCCAAGGATGTTTGATGGTTATAAGATTAAAAATAAACTCAATTGCACACACATGGGCAAAAGAAGATCAATCTTTCAAGAATTGATGGAGAATTTTTCCACGCCTCCATTAATAAATCTTTGAAATCAGACCTTTAATCCAATTAGTGCATTTCAAAATGAAAGACACACACACTCATCCTTATTCAAATAGGAACTACATTCTTGTCTACATCTTGCATTAGCATAACTCATATCAAAAAATCATTGTCTCCATATGCATCATCATGATATCATCATAGGTCTGCACTTGGGGGCATAACTAAAAAAAAAAACCTATAAAATAAGATAAAGTACTAAAAAAAAACTAAAAGAATCAGATAAAGTCCTGAAAAAACCCTAAAAAAAATTAGATAAAGTCCTGAAAAAACCCTAAAAAATATCAAATAAAGTCCTAAAAAAATCCTAAAAAAGAAAGATTGAAAAAACCCTCCTAAAAAAACCCTAAAAAATCTAATAAAGTCTTGAAAAAAATCAAAATCAGAAAACATCAATCAAAAACATCAAATATAAAAAATCAATCAAAACAAACTAAAAATCCAAAAACATCAAAAACTTGCAATAAATTATCTCGCAAGAATCAAACACCCTAGCAGATATCCAACAAACACTTCGCATGAAGTTAAACAAAGGATACAACTATCCTAGCAAAACATCTGCAATCAAGTTGATCGTCTCTCTAGTCTATTGAATCACTATCAAACTATCAACATGATCAATATCTTGTCTTAAACAAAATCAGTACACTCGAAACCAAATAGGTTAGTCTTAAATTGGGTCCAAAACTTCTGGCAGACATTATCAAAACCACATCAACATATCAAAGCAAAGGCATAGTCAATCCAACTATTGAGTTTTATCTATTTTGGTTGACTCTTTTTTATCAAATTGGCAAAGATCATTGCTTTTATCTACTCAAGGATGTCCAAAAAGTGACTAGAGGAGCCATGATGACGATGATCCTTTTCTTTGTTTTCTATTTGTGGTTTGAACAAATGAAGTTATGGGGAAATTTCTCTAGTGGTTGTCTATGATAAGAGCATTCAACTTATGAATTTTATGCATACCTCAACCCCTAGTGTAATTACTAGAATGGAGGGTTCATTCCTTGTCTGCTACATGTTTGTTTATTTGTAATGAGATATCTATACATCTTGGTTCCTCATACCCTAGTGTAATAAGCTACATTGTTAGATAATAAGGCTCAATGATGATAATGTATTGCACTATGAATAAAGAAATGAAGACTTTCTCATAAAAATTCTATCAAATCATTTCTATCATATCTAAATCTGGAATAAACAAAGGTTGATTGATCATTTCATATCTATTCTACGTCTAACAACTAACAATTCTTCCAAATTCATGATTTTTCAACACCTATTTTGATACACAAAAATAAACATCATCACATTACATTTTCATATTTATCATTTCATAATGTTAGTCCATTGCATTATAATAAGAATTTCATCAACCATTATACATTGCAAAATAAAGGCACATCACATCACTACATGATACCACATTCACATTACATCCATCATCACAAATAGCAAAAGACACAATAAATAAACATTAGACCATGAAGCTCATCATCAAATAGCTCATCAAGAATGCATATCATATATCATATAGAAATGTGTCAAAATACATCGTATCTACAACATCAACATCAATATCAAATTTCTCAACCTATGTTGCCTCTATTAGTAGGTGCATCTCACCTAACTCCAGTCTATCCCGACAACGCCCTAGGTGGACCCATTACTACTCCACTACTAGTCTGTCGAGATGTAGATCACCTTGATCTCCTCCCCATGAAAGCACTAAAACTTGGCTCTGTCTAACCCTTAGGAATAGCTCTCTCATAAGCCCACCAATAATAAATAGCCTCCTGTGCAGTAGAAAAATATCTATTTGCCTAGCTACGTGCCTCTATCACTGGCCTAAATGACTGATCATATGCATCCATGGTGATCTAAGCTTTCCTAACTACCTCATCCCTCTCCCTTTGTAGTTGTTCTCTCTCAATAGCTATCTGATCCCTCTCTATAGTCAACTCCTCCATCGCCTATTGATACTGATCTCTATCCTCCATCCCCCACTGTTACAAAGTAGCAACCATGTCCTATAAATGCCTAACTTGATCTCTCAATCCCTCCTCATCTCCTCTCTCCGCACCTCCAAACTTTGCATCCAGGGATTCTCAACATCATGTCCATCATCCCCACCCTCATCCCCATCGCTGCTCAATGATCCTGATCCTGACTCATTGCCCTCATTAAAACTACTCATAGATGCAGTCTCTCCGCTAATATCCACATCCTCCTCTCAACTATCCATCTGCTCTGCAACTGCTATTATAATATCTATACCACCTCCACCTCTACCTCCTTCATCTCTACCTCCTCCATCTCTACCACCTCCATCTCTCCCCCCACCTCTTCCTCTCCCCCTGGGACCCCTGCCATGTCTAATTTGCTAAGCACCAATTGAAACTGTCAGATTTGTCAAAGGTATAGGCCTATGTTGTATCCACCATACACTATACTATGATGTGGACCCTAGATCCGCTACACCAATTTTCCATCCCCATAGAACAGGAGCAAGAGAATCAAACTCAATAATAGCAATATGAGGCTGCATGCAAGCACCCCAATTATGAAGCTCTTGAGTAGTACAAGAAAAATAAGTTGTCACATCTAGAATACCCTATATCTTGCCAAACTATTGGAGTACACGACCAAGAAGATGCATGTCAACAATCCTATGACCACCCACGTCCCGACCAACTGGGGCAAGTAAGATAAGGTCTCCATGAGAAATACTATAAGATATCAATATGATGACACCAATAAAAGATGTTATCTGATGCCCTATGTCTCACACCAATAGTGTAACTGAAAGCATATGGCTGATCTGGCTCTAAATCAATATGTAATGTAGGATGAAAGATAGCTATGTGTTCCCAAGCCCATGTTTGGAGAAAATTAATGCCACATCCAACTGATTTTTGCTGCAAGTAAACAATCCCATGCATGTGATGATACAAAGTGGCAAGAAGACAAGGACCCCAAGAAAACACACATCTATCAATAATCATATCATGTATGACTCATCCCCATCCAATAGGAAAACCATGCACATGTTTATTAGGGATCAATAATCTAGCAACAGTGCAAGCAAGAACAATGGTGAGATCATCATAATTAAAATTATCCCAACAAATCTCGTAACAACCATGACTATGTAGATCCTGCTCCTCACACTTGAACAATGTACACAAAGTAGAAACACCATCATGACAATCAAAAGTATCTCATGTACCAAATATTAGAATGTGTAAGATATACGACACATATTCAAGTATGATGGACGCCTCACCTATTGGTAGATGAAAAGAACATGTCTTTTAATGTCATAGCTCAATCAAAGTAGTAATCAAGGTCCTGTTGGCCGTAACCTTAGACAAATGCGCTATGTAATACAATTGAACCTATCGTAACAAAGCAATATCCTTTGGATTAAACTCATGACATCGATCAAGACCATCTAGCCTCGTCTATCTAGAAAGTAGTACTGGATAATGCACTTGCATTTGGAAAACATAAAAAATGAATCAGCTACATCATTAAATTATCAGGACGCATAAGAAAAAATTACCTTTACTATCAAATGTGGCATACTTGTATCAACTGCGAAGTAAAATTTTCAATTGCATAATGATTGTATCGAATGCGAAACACAATTATTAATTGCAAAGAAAAATTGCAAATTCAAATCAAGAGAAGCAAGTGCAATGTAAAATATAAAATGTAGTACATTACCATCAATTGTGCAATACTAATATCAATTGCGGAAAAATCAACAGTCAAATGCGAAATTCATGAAAGACAACATATCATCAAATGACTGAAATTTTTGAGAAAATAGACATAAACGAGCAAAAACTCATGACAACTCACCATGCCACCAGTGTTAGGAGGTCTTTGATAAGACCGCACTCGCTAGGATAAATGCAACCTCATTCTGTGACTTGCCATTTTGCTCCAAGGACACCAAAAGCACTAATATTTATAAGGACTTCTTGCAAAACAAAATAGTGCAAATGAGCACAAATCAATACCAATCTTCAATTTATAAGCTCAAAATTAGGGTTTTTCTCAACATAATGCCCGTGGACCCCTCCAACTTCAACGTAGTTGTAGACATAGAAAATAAGATCGATACCATTTCAAACTTCATATTATCACTATCCAACACATTTCCAAAAAACTGGTCTTCATTCCACAATTTTATGACCGCTTATTCTGAGGAGGCATATTTATACCCTAAGTGTCATTGGGGTAGTTTTCTTTTCATTTTATTTAAAACAACATCATTCCAAAATTATGTCAAAGAGGGGCAAATATTGACACCTAAAAATGTCTCATTAATTCTACAATAATTATTCATCTATTTGATTAAGTAATTCTTTAATTATTTGATTACACTAACTATTTCTTCTAATCATCGCTCTTCAACATTTCTAATTATTCTATTTCTATTCTCAAATTATTTTAATCAGTTAACCATATCTCAAATATTAATTAACTATCAATTATTTAATTAATTATGATTTATTCCTTAGTTAAATAATCTTTATTATTTAATTAATTTTATTTCCTAAGTTCAAATAATTTCATTTAAATTATTTAAATTAATTAATTAAATTCCTCCAATTCCACAAATTATAATTCCAATTAATTCCATCTAATTTCATTTCACATTCTCCCAAATTTGAATTTCATATCGTTTCATCTAATCTCATATTTTCAAATTCACATTTCACCAAATCTGAATTTCAATTAATTTCATGTGCATTTCAGCATTCGAATGACCAAATTCAAATCTAAATTTAAAATGAAAATCAATTTCAATTTCAAATTCTTAGAACACATGCTAAATCATAACTGATTGATCAAATCAGTTGTCTAATTAGTTAACTCATCAATCATCCTTTTTAACTCAAAATCAACTTTTAATGACTAATCCATCAATTCAATCATCTCCCTAGTCTATTCAATTCACTGATCAATCAAATTAGTTTACTAGCTAGTCTATTGAGTTCACTCTACAACCAATTGTGTTAACAAATCAATCTATTGAGTTAACAAATCAATCATGACTAGTTCACTGATCAATCAATTTTAGTTATCTATCAATCAAAACTTGAGTTCTATTTCTCACCCCCTTTGTGGTCAAAATCTATAAATTCAACATCATTTGCTCAATTCAAGCTACAATCACAAAATCAGAGTCTTCAAAGTATTTGTATGCAAGAAATTGGTGCAATACCTAAGAGCCATCAACCACTCAAATTAGAGAAGCACAATGGAAACAAAGATGCAAAATGAGGGAGTTTCATTTATTTGAATTCATTCCTTATTTTGTATTGATTTTCATTGATTATGTTTGTTTGTTTGTTCTGATTAATTAAAAAATAGGTTTTCAAAACCCGAAACCTTTACAACATAGATAGAGAAAAAGCACCCAAAAGAACAATGCTTTAAAGTCTGCATACAAAAAGACTGGCCAAAAGACTAGCAAACAGAATGAACAGCTTAACAACAAAAAATAAATAAAGAAATAGAGAAGGCACTACATAGTAATTTTCTTCAACAAATCCTCTGCCTTAATCACTAGCTCATTGTAGGTGGCCCCAACAACTTTCAGGTCTTCTAGATCCTTGTTCGGTTTCTTTTCCTTCCTCTTGCCTCTAGTGCGGGTTCTGGGACCTTGAGCTTCCCCTATTCCTTCAGCTTCCGAGTCTATGTCAAGGATTTCCTTTTCATCATCCAGTTTGTTGATGAGGGTGTGGGTGTTGTTAGCTGAGATCTTCAGGATACTTAGTCTCTGTTCAACAATGTTCTTATTTGTTTGTTCGTTTGTTAGGTGTATGTTTGTTTGTTTGTTAATTATTTGAGAATTGGTGATTCATTCTTACTTGCTAATTATCTTAATAACACATGACATTTAGGTGTACAAACATGGCTAAGTATGACATACATGATAAGTTTGATAAGTATAAGAGGAATGATGGATATAAGAAGCATGATAAGTATGACACGCCTTATAAGTCTAACCAAAAGTTTAGGAACCAGAAGAACTATTATTATGCTATATATGAAGGTGTTACAGATGAAGAATCATAAGGAGATGAAGTTGTGTTTATTTCCATTAAAGAAGATGGACTTGTGCTGACTAATTCCACTAGTTGTTATTGTTGGTGTAAATAATTATTCATCATGGATATTATTACACTTACTTAAGTTTACTTAGGATAATGCATTTCATAGTAGTTTGGATATGAGACACTTGGGTGTTTGTGCCACATTGGGATAGTGTGTGTAGGATAAATTCCACCTCTTATGGTGTTGATCTTGTTATTACACTATCATATCCACTTATTGTGGAGTGATAATTCCACCTTCGGTGGGTGATCCAACTCATGTGGAATATTATATTATTTCTCCTACCTACCCACACCTATTTCCTACCTACCCTTGTTTCTCATTGAGCCACATGTCATGTTTGTGTGCTCATACATCCATATGGCCTTCCCTATATAAGCAGGCCTCTATTCATTGTATTGGTGATAATCCAGTTGATTGTTGATCATTTTCTATTGATGAGAATATAGTTTATTCTTGTCCTATATTGTGTCTCTATCTTGTACAATTCATTGACCTCTTGATATTGGCAAAATCTAACATGGTATCAGAGCTATTGGGGCTTCATTGATTCGTCTTGAAGAGACATTATTGCGACGTCAAGAGGCAGATCTGAGGAGCAGCATCTTTTGGAGGCATCCTAGACCAGATCCGACCCTGCCATTGCGTCCAAAAGGCCGTTTTCATGAATTTTGGTTATAAAGTCGGCCTATTTTGGTGAGAAAATTTTTTTCTCCAATTTTGCTTGTATCGTACGGATTTTCAATTTTTTTAATATATTTTTTCGGAAAAAAAATTTATTTTCAAAAAATTCTCAGAAAAATATCAAAAAAAATCAAAAAGTTGTTTTTTCGGGGGTCCGCAGATCCCCCCCCCCCGTGCCCCCGTGACTTGCAGGTTACAGGTTTGTCAGAAAGTACCTGTACGCTGGCCCGCCGCGTCACCTATCACCGCAAAGTGCCCCGATCGCCGCACCACCGCCGTGCTAGTCCACCACCGCCGCTCATGTTGAGATCTCCAACCGCCGGCACCTCCCCTACCCACCGGCTCCGGCATCGCGAAGATTCCCGACAGCCATCGGTACTCGGCTCCGGTAATCTCCTCCCCGCCGGCACACCCCGCGCCTGCTCCTCCTTTCTGGTGCCATCTCCCGCCAACAACCGCCCGCAGAGACCTGCCGGACTCCGCCACTGACGACGCTCTGACACCACCTTTCCCCGGGCCATGCCACCTCCTGTCGCGCCCATCCGCTCGTCTCCGTCGGTGCCCAAAATTCGCTGCTGGTGTCTCCTGCTTGGCCGACAGTCAACCTAACCCGGAGGACCCACGCCCGCCATGTGGCAGGCGACCATTGGCCCATGGGTACAAACTTTACCTAGTCACCCTTTCCGTACACACACACAGATATTCGTACAGATGCCACATCAGCCTGCACAGTCAACAAAATCCATACAGTACGGATACATAGTCATCCTGCACAGTCATCCCGTCCGTATAGTACGGATGCCCAGTCAGCAGAGGGAGAAGTTTTTGCGACGGTCATACGGTCGTCAAATTTAATCGCATGACTTGCTAACGTCAGCGCCACATCAGCAGGGTTTGAAAATTTTTGGACCCCCTCTCATTTGCATTTTTGATTTTGCAGTTCAACTTCAAATGGCCATAACTTGCTCATTTTTGCTCCTTTTTGGGTGCAATTTTTTTTGAAATGGGCTAGAATTTCGTGCTCTTGTAGCATCGTAAATTGTATGCACTTGCTAGGGTGGTACAATTTCACACCTAGTTTAGCACCCACCTTAGTGCATTTTACATTTTGCATTGCATTTCTCCTTTAGCACTTAATTAATCAAATTAATTAGGTCTAAGGTCCTATTTCATCGTCCTTTGCATCATAAAGTTGGGCCCTTTCGCTAAAGCGTGCCCTTTGCATTTTATTCTTCCAATACATCACTCAATCAAAAACCCTAATTGAGTCCTATTTCAAACTTGGGGGCTTGGTTTCAGGGTCAAAACATCTCGAAATCTCCTGTAACTTCAGGATTCTCTCTAAAATCATCATATCCGACGGCCCTGAAAATTTGGTGAAAAGTTGTCGGGACCGTGGCACCCGAAGTGCACATGGTCCCAGACATTTTTTCCAAAATTTTAGGAGCACGATCCAGTCATAAAATAAAGCTTAACCCCAAGAAATTGACGGGATATTCAATCTCTAGGTCGGCCAAAAGATGAATTTACGATCTAGGGTTTCCTACATAAGAGCTCTCTTTCTTCATTTGAAGGGATCCGATTTTTGTTTTCAGGAACCTCATATGCAGCGAAAGAGCAGATCTTTGAAGACTTCAACAACATTCAACATCCTTCTATCAAGCATCTATCAATTTCATTCCTTCACTTAGGGCTTGGAAGACATTGAAGAACAATAGGAGATTACCGACTGAAGATTGGCTTGTACTCCTCCCTTGAGGGTTGGGTATGATTTCATGTTGTTTTCATGTCTTTGCATAAGCTTCAATACATCATTTATTCATGCTTTAGATCACATTGCATCTTGATTTAGAGCTTTTACGTTATCATTTACAAGCAATTAGGGTTTACTTTGTAGGTTGCTCTAGTTTGCTTTCTTGCATTTCAGGACCTTGCACACACACTAGGTCTGCACACACAATACATTTTACAAAACAACTTGGCTATTCGTGGAGGTGGAAATCACCGAAGTGGGGGTTTGACTAAGGCAAAACCCTATATAGCCGCCCATACACCCTTTTTCAGATATCATTGCAGGTTGCGGGATTCGGACGACGCCGTGGGATACAGATCGAGAGAGAGAAGGTCGAGACAGCACTCTGTATCAAATTGCAGAGCAGAAGACTGGGACAGGGGCGCTGGGCACCCTGGTCCTACCAAGACAGGGGCGCTGGGTGCCCTGGTCCTCCAGACAGACAGCTTTCAGACAGCTTCCCGACAGTGTTTCAGAGTGCGGAACGACAGTTTCCGGTGCAGGTTTCAGGACAGTGGTGCCCGCGCCCTCGTCCTGAACATTTTCAGTCCGATTTTGACTCCGGGTACACATCTGCATTCTTATTTCATCCTTGTATTTACAGTTGTTCATTGTTTAATCTCAATTCTGCAATCTTGTTATTAGTTCATACTTGTATTTTGGGATTAGGGTTTGAACTTGCATTACTTGATCTTACAATTTCAACAAGGGAATAGAAATCCTAATAGATATCCTGTGGCTCTCTCTTTCACAAAAAGAAGTAGCCAACTGTGCGATATCTCTAGGCTCTTTCGTATTTCGTAATGTGTGTCAAAAGGTAGGATTAGGGTATGTTAACCTAGTCTCACTTTTTTTCACCACACATTTTGGTGAACCCGACGTGAAACTATCATTGCTTCCTCTTGCATTGCATTTGTTAAATCTAGATCTAGATTTAGTGTGTTTTCATTTCATTTTCATTAAAAAAAAAAAAAAAAAAGAGAAGAGTGTGTTTCTTTGCATTGTGTGTTTAAATTTTATGCAATCTTTTCAAAATGTCAGATTTTTATTTGCAAAATGTTCATGCTTTCGATGATTATTATGAGTATAGCCAAGATGAATTAGATGAAGCTTTAGATGAGTTTTTAAACCCTAAAGATGCCAAACCTTCATTTTACCAAAAACTCATAAACCTTGTTACTATGCCATTTAGGTGTGATGAGAAAGATAAGTCGAATGATTCCTCTCAAGGATACATTCCTATCCACTCTTCCCCTGAAACTAGTAACATGGTTGTTTTCAATAATCCCCTCTATGAGGAGATGTCTCCTTTTGAATCAAAAGAAAAACCTTTTAACCGATATGATCATGCTTTGTTGGATGATGCTCTTGATGACTTCGTGGCTGTGTCGAAATCTTTAAACAAGAACAAGACCTCTAAATTGGTTAACATGATAAACTTGAATGAACATAATAAGCCTCTCTTTGAAGTCCAAGGTGCTTATCCTTCTCCCACCTTTCAAATTCCTAAATCACCTCTCCTTACTGTCCAAGGAGGGTATGATCATGTTTCCTTTTGTACCCCGAATAAACCAATCATCACTATGCAAGGAAGAAAACCTATAAGTCCTTACAGTTATGCTAAGCAAATAACTAGAGAGAGTTATCATGCAGTTGCCCATACTTATCATACTAGAAACAATAGGCAACCTAATCCTCCTCCTGTTATTCTAGTCTCTCTTCCTAATCCTCAACCAATTCTTCCACAAGCTCCCCGTATCTCACAAGTTATGGGTAAGGAATATGATCTCATCGAACAACTTAAAGCTACCCCTGCTAAGATATCCCTTTGGGATTTGATTCAAACTTCTTCCGCTCATCATGGAATGTTACAAGATGCCTTGAAAGATTTGAATGTTCCTCCACCGAATACATCTAGTAATATAGCATCTTTGGTTAACTCTGTGATGAATCCTAAAGCTCAAATTGTGTTTACCCAGGATGAGTTGCCTACTAGTGAAATTCAACAACAATATGATCCCTTGATGATTGTGGTTATCATGAAAGACACCGCTATAAGACGAACACTAGTAGATAATGGCTCTGGCCTTAATGTGTGTAGTATTAATCTATTGCATAAGATGAATGTGGATACGTCTCTTATTGAGCCTGACTCTCATCCCATTCGTGGCTTTTACAATGTGGCTAAGACTTCATTGGGTATCATCACCTTACCTCTCACAGTGGGACCTATTACTTTGCCTACTCCTATCCATGTTATGTCGGGAAATTTAACATACAACTTGTTATTAGGGAGGCCTTGGATTCACAGCATGCAAGTTGTCCCCTCTACATTGCATACACAAGTTAAATTCGTTTATAACAATAAGACATATACTTTGATAGGTGATACTAATTTTCAAGCTTGTCTACAAACATCTAATTCCAAAGGAGATTATTCTAAGCCATCCTCGTCTAGTGATGATTCTTTAAACAAGAAACCTATCGATGAGTCTTCGCTCTCTGATGATCAAAATTCTTTGGATGAGTCTGGAGCTCCTGAAGAAGATCCTTCTCGACTTGAAATTACACATAAAAAGGATTTTGATCCTGAGAAGGTTCTCGCAGAAGATGATTGGGAATCTCTTGATTTTAGCCCTACCTTTGTAGGTGAATATAAGGTTCCTTCTAGAGAAATTAAAGTTGAAAAGAAGGAAGAAGCTGAAAATCATAAAGTTGAAAAGAAAGAAGAAGCTAAAAATCAATCAACCTTACCTGAATCTATGAGTAATAATTTTGTGGCCGCTTCTCAAACTTCTTCTCCTCACACCTCTAATTATGAAGAGTTTGATTCTTTGTCTTATGAAAAACCACCTTCTCTTCCTGAAATGGCTGATCGTTATGGTCGTGGTTTTCGCATTTTTGCTAAGCATGGGTATCATGGAAAAGGTTGTGGTGCTCATGAACAAGGGATAAGAGTTCCTCTAGAGACTAATTTTCACAATTATGCCTTTGGACTTGGCTATAATCCCTGCAGACGTACTAAAGCTTCTAAAAGACCATGCATAAGTGTTAATGCTATCTCTACATCTTTATCAATACAACACCCTGAGTATATTGATGGGGATCCTTCGGGTGATTGTGCTTTGGATATCTTCCCTACTGACGATGCTTTAGCTGAGTTCTTGGGAGCCTATGACACTCTTCCTCGTTATCATCACAATAGGGGACTCCTTTATTGTTTGAACACTGAAGCCTATTTTGGAAAAGAGATTGATAACGATGAGATTGTGAAAGAATTCCCTCAGTTAAAGGATACTCCTCAACAAAGTAATCTTCTCATAAGTGACACCACTGATGTTAAGATGGATCCTTGCAATAAAGAGAAAGTTATTAAAATTGGGAAATGTTTGGATGAAGAGGAACAAAAACAATATGAAGAACTATTACATGAATTCCCTGAGATCTTTGCTTGGACATATTCTGACATGCCTGGTATAGATCCTAAGATCGTTACTCATAATATTGTCGTAGTTCCTGATGCTAAGCCCGTGAAACAAAAGATTCGAAAAATGAATCCTAAGGTGGCTCTACTTGTTAAGGCTGAGATTGAAAAATTATTGGAGGCTGGATTTATCCGCCCTATTGACTATTCCCCATGGATTTCAAATATTGTCGCTGTGGCTAAACCAGACAACAAAATAAGAATGTGTACTGATTTTCAAGATCTAAATAAGGCTTCTTTAAAAGATGATTTCCCTCTTCCAAACATTGACATGATAGTTGATTCTACGGCAGGACATGCCTTGTTATCCTTCATGGATGGTTTTTCAGGCTACAATCAAATTTTCATAAACCCTCAAGATCAATTCAAAACCACTTTCACCACTCCTTGGGGTACATTTTGTTGGATAATGATGCCTTTTGGACTTAAAAATGCCAGTGCAACTTATCAACGGGCGATGACCCTTATCTTTCATGATTATGTGCATAAGATTTTAGAGGATTATGTTGATGATATTTTAGCTAAATCCTTTCTTCGCATGGATCATGTTAAAATCCTTCGTCAAATATTTGAAAGAATTCGTAAATATCACATGCGCTTGAATCCCCGAAAATGTGTTTTTGGTGTGGATAGTGGAAAACTATTAGGATTCATAGTTTCGCATCGTGGGATTGAGGTGGACACTAAGAAAATAGATGCTATTGTCAACATGCCACCTCCTAGAAATGTGTCTCAACTTAAAAGCTTACAAGGAAAGATTCAAGCCATTCATAGGTTCGTGTCTCAACTTGCGGATCGTACCTTTCCTTTTACTCAACTTCTTAAAAAGGATATCACTTTTCAATGGAATGAAGAGTGTCAGCAAGCATTTAAAGATTTAAAAGTGTATTTGGCTAGTCCTCCTATTCTTCAACCTGCCGAACCTTCTAAAACCTTCCTTTTGTATACAGCTACTTCTTCTCATGCTCTTGCAGCATTATTAGCACAACATGATAAAGATGGTAAGGAATGTCCGGTTTATTACATAAGTCGTACCTTACTTGATTATGAGACCCGATATTCTGCGATAGAAAGACAATGCTTGGCCTTGGTGTTTGCGACTCAGAAATTGAGACATTATCTTTTAAATTCAGAAGTCCACGTCATGGTAAAGTTTGATCCTTTGAAGCATCTTTTCTCTAAAACTGATTTATCAGGACATCTAGCTAAGTGGGTTATGATGTTAACTGAATTTGACCTTAAATTTGTTTCACAAAGAGCAATTAAAGGACAAGCGTTGACCGATCACCTAGTTGAGGCCCCTTCACCTTTCTCCTTCCCTAACCCTGAATCTTTTCCTGATGACTTCATTCTTTCTATAGAGAAAGATGAAACTTGGGAGTTATACTTTGATGGCTCTAAGTGTCGTACGGGATCGGGGACAGGTGTTGTTCTAGTTTCTCCTACAAAGAAACCTATTCCCTTATCATATCGTCTAAATTTCTTGTGTACCAATAACATTGCTGAGTATGAGGCTCTTATAGCAGGAATAAAAGCAGCCTTAGCTCTGAATATAAAACACATACATATCTATGGAGATTCGCAATTGATTATAAGATAAGTAACAGGAATGTATCAAGCAAAACAAGACAAATTATCACAATGTAAAGACCTTGCTATCTCTTTATTACAAAAATTTGATTCTTATACCATGGAACCTATTCCTCGAAAAGATAATCGACATGCGGATGCAATGGCATGTGTGGCTTCTCTTGTATCTTTAGAGGACCCTGTGGTCGATCTTAAATTTGTTATTCACAACCTTATTTCTCCAGCTATTGTAGACGATTCTAGTTTGGTAACATGTTGTGACTTTGTAGATTCAAATGAATGGTACTCGCATATCATAAGATATTTGACCGATGGTACCTTTCCCGATTCTGCCAATAGAAACACTAGGGCTAGAATCCGCAAGCTGTCTACTAGGTATATCATTCTTTCTAATGTCCTTTACCGAAGGGGTTATGATGGTCTTCTCCTTCGTTGTCTTAACAAGTCGGAAATCCCTGTTGCTCTTGAAGAGGTACATTCAGGTGCCTGTGGGGGGCATTTTGGGGGCAAATCCTTAGTTCATAGATTGCTTCATATGGGATACTATTGGCAAACTATGCAGAAGGATTCCTTTTCATTTGTTAAGAAATTTCATCAATGTCAACAACACAATAATTTGATTCATGCTCCTGCCCAAGAACTTCGTTCTCAAGTAGCTTCTTGGCGTTTCTCCGCATGGGGTTTGGATCTTATTGGAAAAATCTCACCTCCTTCATCTCAAGGACACACCTTCATTATAACCGCAACAGATTACTTTATGAAGTGGGTAGAAGCTATTCCCCTTCGCTCTACTACTGCTGAAGTGATTTGTCAATTTCTCCTAGAAAACATCATTTCTCGATTCAGGATACCTTCCACTATAATCTGAGATAATGGGACATTGTTTAAGAACAAGGACATGAAGAAATTCCTTGAGAAGTATCATATCAAACATCGATTTTCCACACCATATTATCCTCAGTCAAATGGTCAAGCCGAATCATCTAATAAGATAATTGAACAAATTCTTTGTAAAACCGTGAATAAGCATTGTAAGGATTGGAGTAACCAGCTAATCTATGCTCTTTGGGCCTATCGAACGAGTGTATGAATTGCTACGGGAACTACTCCTTATAATCTTGTTTATGGTGCTGACGCTATTATGCCCTTAGAATTAGAGATTCCATCACTTAGGGTTTCTCTCAAAGGTATAGTAGATGATGACTCTTATAGAGAACAACGACTTCAACAGCTTGAGATGCTTGATGAACAGCGTATAAACGCTCTTGAGCATATTCAAGCATATCACAAAACTCTACAACGAAGCTATAATGATAAGGTTATTCAACGTTCCTTCTCAGTAGGTGACTTAGTCCTTTATGAGAATCAACGCAATGTGAATGCCTTACCTGCAGAAAAGGGAAAATTTAGTCCTAATTGGCTTGGACCATATATCGTTATTGAGGATTATGGATCAGGTGCTTACAAAATAGCGGATGTAGACGGTATGCCTCTTAAAGAACCTATCAATGCTATGCACTTGCGTAGATATTATGCTTAATTCTTCGTTCCTCATCTATCTTCTTTTCAATTCTTCAACATTGGATAATATGTTAGTATCTCTTAATTAAAGCAAAATAGAATTAAATGTTATGATGTTTAATCTATATTGCTTCGTTCCTGACAAGCGTGCCTTCTTACTTTATAGTTTGTCTTGAATTCATTTATGTAAATTGTAAAAGATTTACATTTCCGTTATGCTAGCATATTATATAGTGTCGTTATGTGTTAAGTAGAATCGTATCATGTTGTGTTTAAGTTCAAAATTAAATCACATTAGTTATATGATTCTTAGACTTAATACATATTTCTTCCTTATCATCAATGTAGTACTTGATTAAATATTTTAATTAAGTCACACATGTATCAATTTAATCATGGGGCATTGAGAAATCAATCACATGGAAATTAAATTCTGAACATACATGTACATTTACCAAATGTATTAGATTTAATCAAAACAAAATATACATTAATTTTAAGCATTAAAGATAACACATTTGAGACAAAAGAGAAGCATGTATATATACATATATATGTGTGGATCGTATACAAATATAGGTCACTGTATATCCAAAATGTGACCTCTCTTTTACATCATAAAATCATCTCCTATCCCTAGGGCTAGTGGCTGGAGAGTGTCGACTGGACGCTCCCTCCTAATCTGGCCGTGAAGGTGGACCCATGGGTGTGTAGCGCGATACAGATCGTGAGTGACTCCGAGAGGAAATCCTATGATCCCTATCCATAAGGATCGTGCGATAGGTGGTAGCCTCGGCCTAAGCCGCTGCTAGATCTCACCGCGCCTACTGGAGGTCCTCTGATAGGACTCTCTCTCTCTGCCGTGCCTGCTGGAGGTCCTCTGATAGGACTCTCTCTCTCTCTCTCCCTCCATATATCTACCTGTACTCGGAATGGGGAAAACAAATCCTCATGCCGACCCATGTTCCCCTGAGGCCTATAGGCAATCTGTGAGGAACTGGGGATCTGTGCTATCATGGAAATGTTTGTCATTACCTGTTGAATCAGGGAACGCCATTCCTGCACATTAGCTATGGTAGTAGAACAGATTTTTGTTAGTACCATTCTATATCATCAAAACATTAATCAATCAATATAAACCTACTATACCTGGATCTCCCTCACACCAGTACGGATCATGATATGGTAGCATCTGTGCCTGGGAACCACTAGGCTCCCCTCGCTCAAATAATCTATCCATGATGGGTGTAGGCTGGACGGTACTAGGGACAGGTCTCCGTATCACCTCATGTTCCCCCTGTTGGGGAATAAGAGGTGGATCCAGAGCTATGGTATCATCTCCTGAATGGTGGGGAGCTGCATCCGACTCCTCCTCATCATCTCTATCCTCCTCCTTGTCATCCTCCTCGTCATCCTCATCCTCGTCCTCATCCGCATCATCACCTACATCCTCCTCGTCCTCCTCTCTATCTGTATCCTCCTCCTCCTCCTCGGCACTGGGATGATCGCCTGTAGGTGGATCAGGATCTCCCGTCTCCTCATGACCCTCTCCCTCCTCTGGCTCCTCCGACCTAGATCCCTAGTCCTCATCTTGGTCTCCATGTCTCCATGGGCCTGGATAGCCTGCCAGATGATCTGGTGGAAAGATAGGACCTGGATATGATCTCATAAACCATGAGACGTACCTCCGCTGTGCTCCAGGCTCTGCAGAATAATCAATGACTACATCCTGATCCGATCCCTCTAGGTCTGTCGTCTCAATGTCATCTACCATCGGTCTCGCTACTGCTCTAGGTCTGGGAAGGACCTGTGAGTGTCGAGTATAGATGGGCACATCGGCTGGAACACACTGCTCTAGCCCGAACTGCCTCCGTACTTGGTCAAAGTAGAATGGGACTATGATGTGTGAATATCATCCCTGCAGTAGGCGGTTCCTCTGTAGACATGCTAACTATCTCTCCATACCATCCCATCTGTGCATCCGTAGGTAAGGTCTCCACACTGTCACCTCGGCTGTCAGTCTGTCAAAAATCACTCTCCAATATAACAAATCTCCAAATCTCCACTCACTGGTAAGTGGATAAGCAAACACCCTAGGTCGCTCGCTCGCTGTACTCAGCGAAAAGCCGACGGGTCTGGTGCATGTGAAGTTCTCTAGAATCCACACCTGCAGAAGTGTGCATGTCATCAAACTGAACCCCTGTCTGAATACATACTCCTCAAGGTCATGATAGAGATGTGCAAGCATACTCCAACCCCAAGCATACACTCTCCTGTGTCTCTCCGTCGCCCTGATACACCATGTGAGACCCCCATGCATGTGCGTCCCTCGCCCATTAGGGCAGATGGCTAGTGCTATGATGGCGATCATAAGGCGTCTCAGAAGGGGTACCTCCCCTGTAGGATGTAAGAGCCAGCTAACCATGATGCGACCTCTCGTCTCACTCAGCATGACTCTCCCTATGCAATACACCTGCTCTCTCTGATGATCCTCCGTTGACCGATTGCTCGCGTATGTAACAGTCACTCCTCTGATAGGAAGACGAAGTATACGATACACATCCTCGAGTGTGACCATCAGCTCTCCTACTAGAAGGTGAAAAGTGCATGTGTCAGGATCCCATCACTCCATCAATGCCATCAGCATCACAAGATGGAACCGAATGGCTGGCATGAGGATCACGTACCACAATCCCACAATCGATAGTGTGTCTCTCTCTGACTGAGTCAGCCACGGAATCTGATCTCGCAAATTGCGAAGAATATGTCCCGTTGTATGCTCTCTCATGTACAGGAGACCCTGCAACACAAAAACATAACCGTAATCAGTACTCGATCATCAAAATCGCTAATGCAAACTGTCGAACATCATGTGCTAGTCCTGAAACCCCTCGCCAAGCCCTGATTGGGGACCATGGCACCCTGTCAGGGACCATGGCACCCTATCGGGGACCATGGCACCCTGAAGGGACCATGGCGCCCCTGTCAGGGACCATGGTGCCCTGAGGGGACCAGGGTGCCCCACGGGGACCATGGCGCTCTGGGTGGGCCCCAGTCAGCCTTCAAGGCCCGCATACGATCAAAAAAAAGTCAAACATGCGAAAAATCAAAAGTCAAACGTTCAGTCAACTCACCTCGTCCAGTGGCTCATCGTCGATCACGGCTCGGTGCAGGAGCTCGATCCTCGTGGGATGCTCCAGTCGTCGTGATGGCATGATGATGGCTATGTGGGCTCCACTGCACTGAATAATATTCTAAAATCAACAAAGTGACAAATGCAAGTGTCACTTTCAAGGTATATACTTTCATTTGTTTATCTCTACTTTTGAAACCCTAATTTTCCTCTATCATTCATTTTATCATAACTTGGGTTTGGGAGATGCGATTTTCGAACCGTTTATTGCGTTAGAATCATATTTTCCTTCCCCTACTCTTGGGATGTTCCAAAAAGTGCTCTGATGAAGCCTATTTAGTGAACACCCCTCATCAATACTCTCTTACACAATTTGTCGCAAGTAAACATGCTACCCTGTTTCACCTCCCTAATAAGCAAGCCGAAACAGGGGGGGGCATATGTCTAACGTGTGTTTTGTAGGGTGTGGTTCCTAACTGTGTACTGCAGATACCACTGGGGGCTTCGTCCAACAACTTATGGATATATCCTTTTTCAAATGATGTTTACTTTTCTGTACTTTAGCTTGCATATGCACGTAGTACTCATATGACCGCTAAAGTGGGGGCTAAATGTAGTGTCGTAAATTGTACGCACTTGCTAGGGTGGTACAATTTCACACCTAGTTTAGCACCCGCCTTAGTGCATTTTACATTTTGCATTGCATTTCTCCTTTAGCACTTAATTAATCAAATTAATTAGGTCTAAGGTCCTATTTCATCGTCCTTTGCATCATAAAGTTGGGCCCTTTCGCTAAAGCGTGCCCTTTGCATTTTATTCCTCCAATACATCACTCAATCAAAAACCCTAATTGAGTCCTATTTCGAACTTGGGGGCTTGGTTTCGGGGTCAAAACATCTCGAAATCTCCTGTCACTCCGGGATTCTCTCTAAAATCATCATATCCGACGGCCCTGAAAATTTGGTGAAAAGTTGTTGGGACCGTGGCGCTCGGAGTGCACATGGTCCCGGACATTTTTCCCGAAATTTTAGGAGCATGATCCAATCATAAAATAAAGCTTAACCCCAAGAAATTGGCAGGATATTCAATCTCTAGGTCGGCCAAAAGATGAATTTACGATCTAGGGTTTCCTACATAAGAGCTCTCTTTCTTCATTTGAAGGGATCCGATTTTTGTTTTCAGGAACCTCATATGCAGCGAAAGAGCAGATCTTTGAAGAATTCAACAACATTCAACATCCTTCTATCAAGCATCTATCAATTTCATTCCTTCACTTAGGGCTTGGAAGACATTGAAGAACAATAGGAGATTACCGACTGAAGATTGGCTTGTACTCCTCCCTTGAGGGTTGGGTATGATTTCATGTTGTTTTCATGTCTTTGCATAAGCTTCAATACATCATTTATTCATGCTTTAGATCACATTGCATCTTGATTTAGAGCATTTACATTATCATTTACAAGCAATTAGGGTTTACTTTCTAGGTTGCTCTAGTTTGCTTTCTTGCATTTTAGGACCTTGCACACACACTAGGTCTGCACACACAATACATTTTACAAAACAACTTGGCTATTCGTGGAGGTGGAAATCACCGAAGCAGGGGTTTGACTAAGGTAAAACCCTATATAGCCGCCCATACACCCTTTTTCAGATATCATTGCAGGTTGCGGGATTCGGACGACACCACGGAATACAGATCCGGAGGGAGAAGGTCGAGACAACACTCTGTATCAAATTGCAGAGCAGAAGACTGGGACAGGGGCGCTGGGCGCCCTGGTCCTGCCAGGACAGGGGCGCTGGGTGCCTTGGTCCTGCCAAGACAGGGGTGCTGGGCGCCCTGGTCCCTGGGACAGAGGCGTTGGGTGCCCTGGTCCTCCGGACAGACAGCTTTCAGACAGCTTCCCGACAGTGTTTCAGAGTGCGGAACGATAGTTTCCGGTGCAGTTTTCAGGACAGTGGCACCCGCGCCCTCGTCCTGAACATTTTCAATCTGATTTTGACTCCGGGTACACATCTGCATTCTTATTTCATCCTTGTATTTACAGCTGTTCATTGTTTAATCTCAATTGTGTAATCTTGTTATTAGTTCATACTTGCATTTTGGGATTAGGGTTTGAACTTGCATTACTTGATCTTACAATTTCAACAAGGGAATAGAAATCCTAATAGATATCCCGTGGCTCTCTCTTTCACAAAAAGAAGTAGCCAACTGTGCGATATCTCTAGGCTCTTTCGTATTCCGTAATGTGTGTCAAAAGGTAGGATTAGGGTATGTTAACCTAGTCTCGCTTTTTCCCCTACATAGCTCTCCATAGTGGTGAAAGAAGTTTTTGATTTTGATGCATGGATGTTTTAGAAAATATAGTTTTTGGTGATTGTACCTGAGTAATCCTAGTTTTTGCAACTTCAGAGGCTTCGTTTGGGGTGATACGACCTCCTTTTTAGGTGCCATTTTTTTTGAAAGTGCGTATTGTTTCATCTACTTTCACATGATGCTATCAGATTGATGTCATTGTAAGTCAAAATTGTACTTTCAGATCTTGGCTATTTTTGGCTCTCCTGGTACTTGTATATTTGCTTGAATCTCAGTTAGATTTATTGCACTATTGATTGAAGTCTCTTGTACCTCATTTGAGAAGTTGTAAAATTTTCATCATAAGTCCACTTTGCCTTGTTTTGCAAGTGGCTCATTGTAATCGCACTAAGTATAAAGTGCCAAAATCATCACTTTAGGGGGGGTACTTTGATTGATTGAATTTGGGGGGTGTCTCTTGTGCTTTTGTGCTCTTGTGTTCCTTCCTTTTTGCTGCTATGGGTTCTTCTAAGTTTCCTCTCTTAACTCCACATAATTATGCTACTTGGAAAATTGATGCATGGAGTAAACTTATGGAAAAAGGACTCACTCATTACATTGATGGAACTATTGTTGCTCCCGCTAATCCTAAGGTTGATCCAGTTGGTCACTTAGATTGGCTCACTAAAAATATCATGGCAATTGGTACCTTAAGAAAGTATGTATCAAAGGATCTCATTTTTCATATTGAGAAATGTACTCTAATCAAGGATGCTTGGCAAAAGTTTCAAGACTTGTATGGTCAAGTTGATGAGATTAGGGGATATCAAATTGATAGTGATCTCACCATGTTGGATCCCAAGAACTTTGATACTATACAAGATTATGTCACTAAGGCAAATGAGTTGAGGGCACAACTCAAAAATTGTGGCATTGATAAAAAGGATACTCAATTGATATTCAACTTGATAGGAAAACTTTCACAAGAATATGCAGCATTTGTTTCTAGTTTCCAAACTCATAGGATGACAATGGGTTCAAGCTACAAAATGCCTACATTTGACACTTTCAATGAAATGTTGATGATGGAACAAACTAAGTTGATAAGCATGGGCATTCTTAAGGCTTCTTCTAAGTCTCAAACATTAGTGGCAAATCAAGGGAACAAAGGAAATCAAAGAAAGGACAACTCAAACAAGAAGAAATGGCAATCAAAGCCTAAGGACAAAGCATCATCTTCTCCGCAACAAGGAGATTCATCCTCTTCCAAGAGAGATAATTCACCAAAGAGGGAAAGACCTACTTGTGCCTATTGTAAAAAGATTGGTCATGAGGAGCATCGTTGCCATACTAAGAAGATTGATGAGCTCACACATATCATCAAAAAGCATAACATTGATTTGCCTAAAGTCTACAAGAAGGATGATTCATCAACTTCCACTTCCTCACATTCAAAAGGAAAAGGGCAAGCATTCATGGCTTCTACAAGTGGGAAGACTCACTCTTTTGGAACAAGAAAAGGAAAAGCTCTATGTGCTACAACAAATCATAATTCAGAGAGATGGCTTCTAGATTCAGGGGCTTCTCATCATATGGCATCTTCGCAATCTATGTTCTCTACATTTGAGCCTTGAACCATGCCTCAAATTTGAATGGGAAATCATACATACATGGATGTGATTGGGAAAGGATCTATTGACATTGGGGATAACTCCTTCAATAATGTGTTGTGTGTACCTCACTTGACAAACAATCTCCTTTCTATCTATCAAATCACACATGGCGCAACTAAGAGAGTTGTGGAGTTCACACCTGAGTCAGTTTTCATTAGAGACTTGGAGACTAGAGCTATCATTGCGACTGGGGTGGTTGATCATGCATCTCAGTTATACTCCTTTTCAGATTTCGTTGATGATGATGATTTCACATTTGATGATTCTACACATGATGATCACACTTATTGTGATGGTTCAGATTTTGAGAACTTTGGACACTTGAACATGGGGATTCTCAGATGTGACCCCATTCTTGAGTCTTGTATCTCATCTTCTCATATTGATATCACATCACCTATTGCACCTGATGATGCAGATAGTGCGACAGTTTTTCCTTCATGTGATTCAGTGCAGCAGGATATTCATTGTCTTCCAGCTTCAGATTCATGGGATGATTACTTGACAGATATTACAGGTTTGTTTGTGGAATCCTACATTGCAGATTTGGGAGACATCATTGATGACATTCATCTTCTCTTTGATGAAGATGATCCTTCTTTGATTGTTGCGAGGGCACACTTTGACCCTCTTGTTCATTCTCTACATGATCATTCTTTAGAGGTTGACATGATTGTGGATACTTATGTACAACAGTTGGAGGAGGTCTCTTTATGTTTTGAGGAGACATGTGAATCTTTGGGACATGTTCTACATCCATCTTCACTAGATCTTGGAGTGCCTTTTTCAGCAGTGTGACACAGTTTACCACCTTTGGAAGGGGTATCTTTCAACATCGACATGGGGACACTTGAGCAGTTTTCAGAGATTCCTTTCATCATGAGTTTTCTTCATACATCTTCCCTTCATGATTGGGGAGACTTCATGGATACACCTTTGGTTTTGTTTCTTCCTAAGGGAAGGAATGTTGTTCGACGTTCATGGAGCAGTTTCTTCATACATCGAGCTTCTTCCATTGGTGTAGATTCTCCATTGAGGGGGGGTCACAGTTTGACTTCTCTTCTTCTCTCATATGGGGGGGACTTTTTCCTCACATGGGGTTTTGTTCCTCACATTCTTCTTTGAGAGTTTTTGTATAGCTTTCATCTCTCTTTTGGGGGAGGGTTTTTTCCCATTGGGTTTTTCTCTCTTTCCCCACTTTGTGAGAGATTTCATTGCATTGGTTTGCATGCATTAGCATTTGTTCATGGGTACCTAACATGGCCTCATAGCTGGGACCCATCTTGCATTGCTTAGTTGCATTGTAGACTTAAGTGCATTCCCCTAAGTTGCACTTAAGGGGGGGTGTTGGTGTAAATAATTATTCATCATGGATATTATTACACTTACTTAAGTTTACTTAGGATAATGCATTTCATAGTAGTTTGGATATGAGACACTTGGGTGTTTGTGCCACATTGAGATAGTGTGTGTAGGAGAAATTCCACCTCTTATGGTGTTGATCTTGTTATTACACTATCATATCCACTTATTGTGGAGTGATAATTCCACCTTCGGTGGGTGATCCACCTCATGTGGAATATTATATTATTTCTCCTACCTACCCACACCTATTTCCTACCTACCCTTGTTTCTCATTGAGCCACATGTCATGTTTGTGTGCTCATACATCCATATGGCCTTGCCTATATAAGTAGGCCTCTATTCATTGTATTGGTGATAATCCAGTTGATTGTTGATCATTTTCTATTGATGAGAATACAGTTTATTCTTGTCCTATATTGTGTCTCTATCTTGTACAATTCATTGACCTCTTGATCTTGGCAAAATCTAACAGTTATGTTTAAGAAAAATCTTTATCTATAAAAGTTAAAGAAAAGAGTGTATGGATGATTGGCAGTGGTTGTTGTTCACATCATATGACTGGTGATAAAAACAAATTTGTAAGTATGGAAAAGTATGATGCTAGAATAGTCAGATTTGGAGATGACAAATCTTGTGTAATCTGTGGGAAAGGTTTTATTTCTTTTGATAGTAAGCATACCACTGATGATGTCTTGTATGTTGAAGGTTTGAAGCATAGTCTTTTGAGTATTAGATAGATGGTTAACAAGGGTTGTGATCTGCAATTCAGGGATGGTAAATACAAAATCTTGAATTCCTCTAGTATAGAGATTGCATTTGGGACTAAGGCTGAAGGCAACATTTTTCATTTTAATTCAAGTGAGAAAAGCTGTTTAATTGCTAAGATAGATGAGAGTTGGTTATGGCATATAAGGACATGTCATGTAAACTTTGATTCACTGATCAAGATTAGTTCTACACATACTATTAGATATCTACCTAAGATTGTTAAATTTGTTACACCAATATGTAAGGAGTGTTAGTTGGGTAAGAAAATGAGAATTTATTTTAAGGAAAAATGATATACATCATATGGATTGTTGGATCTTGTGCATAATTACCTATGTGGACCTACAAATATTAGAAGGGTGTAGGGAGATAGATACTTTATGCTACTAATTATTGATTATTCCAAGATGATGTGGATTGTCTTTTTGAAGGAGAAGTCAGAAGAATTTGGAAAATTCAAGATATTCAAAGCTAAAGTTGAAATAGAGTCTGGATTGAAGTTGAAATGTCTATGATCTGATAGAGGTGGAGAATTCTATTTCAGTGAGTTCAATTATTTATGTGAGATGCATGGAATCAAAAGGTAGATTTTTGCTTCTAGAACCTCACAATAGAATGGAGTTGTTGAAAGGAAGAAGTGTACTATTTTGGATGCTGTAAGGATTATGTTGATTGAAGGAAATGTTTCAAAGATCTATTGGAGAGAAGCCATTAACAGTGTAGTCTACACATTTAATAGAGTTAATATCAAAGGTGATATTGGTAAGACCCCTTATGAGCTTTGGTTTGGTCATGTTCCTACTGTGAAATATTTCAAAGTTTTTGGTAGCAAATTTTATATCAAGAGAGATGAGGATATTGGAAAGTTTGATGCTAGAAGTGATGAAGGTATCTTTTTGAGATATTCCACAAAGACAAAATCCTATTGGCGCTATAGCAAGAGATTGAGAAAGATTATTGAGAGTGCATGTGTGAAGCTAGATGAGAACCTTGGAAAGGAGACTAGAGCTTATGATGAAGGTCAACATGTTGTTTTAGCTCCTATTTAGCCTAAAGGACCTAAGTAGAATGAACCGGTAGATACAAAGACTATTAATCTGGATACTACTGCTAATGGTGATGATGTGTATGAATCTGAGAATAAGAAGACTCTGAGGTATGTTAGATTAAATCACTCTGAGAATCATATTATTGGTGACAAGAATAAAGGTGTGATGACTAGAAGAAGGTTAGCTATAGAAGAGGTATGTTTGATATCCAAATTTGAACCTAAAGATGTTGTTGAAGCTTGTAAAGATGAGAATTAGATAAGGACCATGGAAGAAGAATTAGATTAGATTGAGAAGAATAATACTTGGGAACTTGTGCCTAGACCTAAGGATAAAAGTGTAATTTAATACTAAATGGGTTTTTAGGAACAAATTGAATGAAGCTGGTGAAGTAGTCAGGAATAAAGATAGACTGGTCTACAAAACAACAAGAAGGAATGTATGATGAAGAAATTTTTTCTCCAGTTGGCAGAATTGAAGTTGTTAGGTTGTTTCTTTCTTATGGCACTTATAAAGATTTCAAGGTATATAAGATGGATGTCAAATCTGCATTTTTGAATGGTGATCTAGAAGAAGAAGTCTACATTGAACAACCTAATGGATTTTAACTGTCGGATGTTGGTGATATGGTATGCAAGTTGGAGAAAACACTTTATAGATTAAAACAAGCTCTTGGAGCCTAATATGCTATATTAGATAAATACTTGTTGAAATTAGGATTCACTAAAGGTGTTGTTGATAGTAATCTATACTTTAATATTGAAAATGATAATATTTTGATTGTTGAAATCTTTGTTAATGACATTATTTTTGGTGGTGGTGATGATATGAGTATGAAGTTTGTTGGTGATATGCAAAAAGAATTTGAGATGTCTATGATTGGTGAGATGAAAATTTTCTTAGGTTTGTAGATTGCACATATAGAAAAAGATATCTTTATATCTCAAACTAAGTATGTGAAGGAATTGTTGAATAAGTTTGGACTAGATGATTCCAAACTGGTTGGAACCCTTATGGTAACTGGTTGTAAACTATCTAAAAATGATGAATCTCCTCGAGCTAATCAGAGTTTGTATAGATCTATGGTTGGTGGACTATTATATCTTACTCAAACTAGGCCTGACATTATACATGTTGTATGTATGGTTGCTAGATATCAATATTATCTGAAGAAAGTTCATGTTACTAATATTAAAAGAATATTTATATATCTAAAGGGAATTGTGGCTTATGGTTTGTGGTATCCTAAGAAAGATGATTTTATGTTATGTGCTTACATTGATGCAGATTGGGAAGGTGATGTAGATGACCAGAAGAGAACTACCTATGGAACATTCTTTTTGGGTCAGAAGTTGGTTTCATGGGCTAGCAAGAAACAAGACTCAGTATCTTTCTGTACTTTTGAAGTTGAGTACATTGCTACTACTAGTAATTGCACTCAGATAGCTTGGATGAAGTAAATGTTAAAAGACGTTATATTTATTTATGATGAGCCTACTATCATATGCTATAATAATTCAAGTACTATAAACATTTCAAAGAATCTAGTACAACATACTAAGCATATATCAATCAAATACAATTACTTGAAGGAGCAGGTCAGTGAACAAAAGGTGAAGATGGAATATGTATCTACAAAGGAACAAATTGCTGATTTTTTACAAAGCCTTTACCTGCAGATACATTTGTCTATTTGAGAGATAAGATAGGGGTAACCACCCCTCTTGATGAGAGCTAGATGCATTGAATTGCATCGATTTGGTGGATTTAATAGATTTATTCTTCTTATCCGGATTGATGTGTTAGTGATGCTCCCCTATTGGAGTAATTTGTTTATTTGGTTGTAAAAGATTTATGTTTCTGTATTTTGGTGGAGAAAGATCTATGTTTCATATTCAAAGGAGAAGAATGTGTTTGATTTTTTATTTCTGGTGAGCTTTGGCATTTTTGTCAAAGGGAGAGAGATCATGTGAAAAAATGGATTATCTATCCTGATCTTAGGGAGAGTTTGTTGGTGATATCTTCTTTCTTTGCATTAACTATTTTTCACATTCATATGTTGTCATCAATGCTAAAGGGGGATATTGTTGAGATTGTTGTAGTCTATTGGATTTGGTTGTTGAGTTTGGATATGTTGTTATCATTGATGTCAACATATTCTTATGGGTTATTTCGGTGAGTTTGGGAAGATTTTCTAATCTAGTCTGTTATTCTTTGGTTATTGGTTCCTGGTGTTCCTATTGGTGTTCTTGTTGATATTCCCTCCAATATATTATGGTATGATCATATCTTGTGCTGATATTTTGGGATGTTTTTTGGGATAATCTTGTGTATCTTAATTTTAGATGGTTCATGATTTGGTGACCCACAAGTTATCTTTCTTCATGATAGTTGTTGTTTGGTTGAGTTCTTAAGCTTTGAGACTTTGACCGATGAAGATTTGATTTTAGGTGTTGGTGTAATTGTTCTAGATGATTCTAATGTGTTTTTTGGTGTCTCCTAATCATTTCCTTTTTTTTTTGGTGATCTACATTGATTGTTTTGTAATGTTTGGTGATTTTTATCAACCGGTGATGATTTGTGTGTTATGCGGCATTTCTAGTGGTTTAATGTGTTGCGGTTGATCTTGGCATGATTTTTAGTGGATTTGATCATTTGGAAATTTGAATTAGGTCCATGCTATGTAATGTAAATCATAATATTGGTCTGATGGTTAATATTTGTATCATGTAATATATATTTTTTATTTATGAGTTGAGGGTTGTGGGTTTAGTCGACCTTGCTATCAAGGATGATGATTTCTATGTATAGGTAATATACTTATGTAATTTAGGTGTTGGTGTTATGTCTACATTATCAGAGAAAATTGTATGAGTGAAAAAGAGATTTATCGTTTGGTGAAGTGTTGTGGCTAGATTGGTGTTGAAGAGCAGACAATTAAGCTTAATCATAACTATTATATGGCATATGTAGATGCTACTATTGCATTTCATTTCTTTCAGATTGTAGTCTGATTCATTTTGTAAGTCAATGAGACTTCCCTAAGGGTTGGAGCCTTCTGAGCACATTTTTTTTGGGCAGTGAGCCTAGGTAGCATGCCTGAATGCATGTGCATTCCCCATTGCAATATTTTCACATACTACTGCAGAGTATCATCTTATTGTGGGTAGGTTACCACCATGTTTTTTCCCTTAACTGGGTTTTCTACATCAAAAATATTAGTGTTGTGTGTTGTGTTGTTTGTTTTCTTATCTTTCAGTTGCTGCAGTTTATCAGTTTATGCTTTGGTGCTTGATTATCTGATTTTTGGTGAAGACTGATTCACCCCCCTTCTTAGTATTCCTTCTTGATTGATGCTAACATGAATGAGGTTGGGGGCTCTAAATATTGTGATCACTAGTGATGTGTGTTAAAGGGAGACTGTTGGGTTCTTTTGCTAACCTAAATCCAAAGGTAAACATGAATGGGAAAATAAACTTAAATATGAGTATACTTCCTTGACTAAAAAATCAAATGTGGGAGTTGATTGCACAACCAGAAAGTGTTGGCACTATGGAAGAATTGATTATGTGTTGCATTGATTTTTTGTCATTGATGTCAATGCTAGTTGTTATGATTGGTTATCAACATACAGGTTTTGGTTACTGGTAGAATATCTAGTGTTACCGATAGAAGAGACTATCTATTGGACAGTTCCGACATGTTTGGATCAATGAAGTATGTTTGATTTCATTTTTTATATTCTCCATGAGCATGTTTTGGTCAGTTGATATTGGCTTGGTAATCAAATGCTATCATATACTCTAGTAAATCCTTACCGACACTGGTTTAAGGCTTTACCGATAGAGCTTTAATTGAGGAATCATGATAGGATGTATGATTGGTGTTGGTGCAGCTTCTAGATGGATTTTAGGATGCTGAAGATGTTCTTTGATCATGCTTCAACTGCTTGAAGAAATTCCTTTGGTGTGGTAAACCCAAAATAGGTCCGGTACCTATCTAGGTTATGGATCGGTATCATGCTAATGTGTACTCTACATGTTACCAAGATGTTTCAGGAGGATTTATGGATTTGTTATTAAGCTGACATGACATATCATTGTAATAAGGAATATGTAATGATCTTATTGTAATATCTTTTAGGTGGCCAACCTAATTGGTTTAGGCCTAAGGGTTTGTATAAATAAGAGGTAGAAATTCTTTGTAGAGTATCATGGTTATGAAATAGGTCATGGTCAAGGAATGTAATGAGCGAATTAGAGGAGTTAGTCAATCATTGGTGATCGAATTGGATTCAGAAGAGGATTTAGTCCTCCAACATGGAGCTTAACTAAGATTGTAATCAGGCATGGTAGATGCTATTTCTGGTAGTTCACTCTATTGGATTGTTGTCCATTTATCTTGAGATGGTTGTAGCCTCTCTCGAATCAGTGAGACTCTTTTGTAATGAGCATTATGCTCTAGGCAATGTGCCTTCCTATAAGTGTAGGCCCCTCATTGTATCACATACATTCTGCAAAAGTATCATCTGACTATGGGTAGGCTGCCCACCGTGGTTTTTCCCTTTTTGAGTTTTCCAAGTACAAATCATGGTGTTATGTGGTATGTTTTCTTTGCATTGATTATCTAGTTATTTGTTAAATTGTATTATTTACTAGTATTTGATCCTACTAGCATCTGTATGTGCTTTACCGATACTTGATTTGTTTAAGGTTGTATTGTGGATTAAAAGTTATAATCTATTAACAATTAATTCAGCCCCCCCTCTCAGTTGTTCACTAGTTATCCTAACAATTGGTATAAGAGATTTGGTCCTCTTTTGTAGAAGCTTAACTGGTTGAGGTAGATCCTATGAAAACTAAAACTTCTAATCCACCAACAACTATTTTTAGAAGAGAAATCCTTAAGTTTGTGTGAACAAATTATGGGATATGGAAAATTTGAATGGAGACTCATCTTGGATGTCTTGGCAAGGATATTTGGGAGATCACTAAGAAAGGATACACACCTTATGATCCAACTTCTGGCAATCCTTCTCCTGTAGAATTGGATAAGAATATTGAAAATGATTGCAGAGCTAGAGAAGCCCACTTGTGTGCACTTATTGGTCAGCTAATCATGGGATTGACTGATAAATCATTGGCTAAGGTTATGTGGGACAAATTTCAAACTTTGAACGAAGGTGATTTTACTGTCAAATTGCTAAACTTGATGGTTACCAAGTAAGATATGAAAACTTGAAAATGAAAGAATTGTTGTTTATGGAAAGAGTAAATGAGATTGTTATGGGAATTCAATGTTGTGGAGTATTTCTAAGTGAAGATGAAATAGTTTCCAAAGTCTTGAGAGCCCTTCCACTGACTTACAAGATGAAGGCAACTACAATTAATGAGTTGAGAACAATGGAAAACACTTCAGTTAACAGAGACAATCTGATTAGAAAATTATCTTCTTTTGAGCTTGAAGAATTTGGATCTTCTGGAGCTGTAAAGACTGAACCTTCTTTTCATGCATCATCATCATCATCTATCGGAAAAAGATTGGAAATCCCTATATGCAAAATAATTGGAAGACATGAGAAAAGAAGATGAAGAACTTGAGCAACTTGAAGCCTTATTTTCTAGAAGAGTACCTAAAGGACCAACTAGAAGTAAGTATGAAGGAAAAGCACCTTTTAAATGTTTTGCATGTAATAAGATTGGACATTTCGCATCTAGATGTCCTGAAAGGAATGCAAGGCTTGAGGAAAGAGTTAAGAAATATTTTAAGCCTAACCAGAATAGATATAGATTCAAGAAAAGTAAACAATGCTACATAGTAGATGAGGAAGGAGTAACTAATGACTTTGGAGATGAATCGGCAGAAGACTCTACTAGTGGATCTGGCAATGGAAAAGAATGGGTGTTCTATGTGTTGAAGGAAGATGAACTGGAACCGGATATCAAAAATGAAGAAAAGGCCCTAGTAGAAAAAGTTCAAGATATGAATGGGTAATTGATAGTTGATGCTCACATCATATGACTAGAGATAAAAGGAAATTTTTGTCCCTGCAATAATACAACAGATTTGGAGATGACAAGTCATGTATAATCAAAGGTAGAGGTATTATTTCTTTGGATGGAAAGCATAATACTGATAATGTCTATTATGTAGAAGGTTTAAAGCATAATTTTTTGAGTGTTGGTTAATTGGTTGATAAGGGTTTTCAACTTCAGTTTAAAGATAGAAAATGCAAAATCATTAACAAGACTAGTTTGGAGATTGCAATTGGTATTCAAATAGGAAGTAATATCTTTCACTTGAACACTGGTAATAAGACATGCTTGATTTTTCATATTAATGAGAGTTGGCTATGGCATAAGAGGTTGTGTCATGTTAATTTTGATTGTATTGTTAAGATCAGTTCAACTAAGGTAGTAAGAGATATACTTAAGATTATGAAGCCTCATAATCCAGTATGTAAGGAATGTCAATTGGGTAAGCAAGTTAGAAGTTCTTTTAAGAGAATACATGATAAATCTAATAATGTAATTGATTTGATTGACACCAACTTATGTGGTCCAACAAGGACTAGAAACTTTCAAGGTGATAGGTATTTCATGTTGATTATTAATGACTATGTTAGGACCCGGAGGCAACTAAGAGGGGGGGTTGAATCAGTTGTCTATTAATTTCAACCAAAATATAACTTAATCAAACTTGATGCATAATACCGGTAAACCAAGCTTAATGTCAGTTAATAGATTAACAATTAATAACAGTACCAGTAAAGTTTAATGCATGAAACACAAAGACAAATGACATCCACAACACATAACACATATAATTGTATGTGGAAACCCTTTAAGGGGAAAAACCACAATGGGAAACCTTGCCCACAATCAGATGATACTACTGTAGATAGTATGTGTGTACAAATGGGGTCTACACATGCAGAAAGACCAACTGCCTAGTGCTCATTGCTCAATCACAAAATGAGAGTCACACTAACTACAATTGGATGGTTAAATCCAATGATAGTGTACTGCTCAAAATAACATCTTCATATGTTGGATTCAGTACCGGTTAAGCTCCGATTATCTCCATCATACCTTCC
Source organism: Cryptomeria japonica (assembly GCF_030272615.1). Lineage (NCBI taxonomy): Eukaryota > Viridiplantae > Streptophyta > Pinopsida > Cupressales > Cupressaceae > Cryptomeria > Cryptomeria japonica. The sequence goes on along the minus strand of NC_081413.1, from coordinate 234,681,434 downwards.
TTGAATCTTCAAATGATGTCTACGTGTATAGCTCTGCTTATATTCACATATACCGAATATCACAACCTTGTAATACCTTATTACATTCCCTATATCAATCTCACAAATGAGATCTTACATAAATACCAAAACCTAAGACCAAATGTGTAGGTCGGCTCACTAAGTATATTACAATTAAATCAATTACAAATGAATCAATATGCAATGCATCATGTTGGCTTAATGCATTTACAATAATAACCAATCAATAAATCATCTCCATAACATGTCATGCTGATCTGGAATAGATAACACTTGCTGATCCCTAACCTAGACCAATTTACTGGTAACAACAAATATGCAAACTCAATTAGACCAATAACCTAATCGCCAAAACCAAGTGTTCAAACCATATCTTTGATATAATCAACTAATCTCCAGATGATAACAAGTCATCCTCAGTGTCAGTGAACAATATAACTTACCAGTGAACTAAATACCAGTGACTATGCATAAGTCACTAAACATGCCGGTGAACATAACCAAAGATCTCCAGTGCTGATAAGTGTTGAAAAGTGTTGACATCAATGACAAAAACAATGAAACACATCCATAATACCAACAATCTCCCCCTTTGGCATTGATGGCAACACAAGATGGAAAAACCATCTAAGTGCCAAAGTAGAAATGCCAAAAACCAAAAACCAAAAACCAACAATCTCCCAAAGAGATCAATTACTAGAAATCAAAATACATAATATCTCACCCCCTAGGAATACTCTCCCCAAAAGATAATGCATTTTTCCATAGATATCTCCCCCCTTTGACATCAAATCCCAAAGCAATACAAAAACCAGATACAACCAGTTCATATAACTAATTACAAATACCAACTTATAATCAACTACTCCCCTTAAGAAGCAGCTCTCTTTCATCAAAGCTAGAAAATGATTTCTTTGTTAATTCCCGTCGGTTTGATGCCATGCTCCAACTATCTAAGTCTCTACCGGTGAAGGTATAACCCCAAGCTGCTCTCTGAGATATTCAAAAGTTTCCTTAGGCAAAGGCTTTGTAAAGATATCTCCAATCTACTCTTTAGTATTCACATAAACCAATTTCACTTCTTTTGCTTCAACATTCTCTTTTAGAAAATTGAATTTGATAGAAACATGTTTAGTTTTAGAGTGAAATACCAGATTCTTGGATATATTTATTGCTGCCATATTATCACAGTAAATGATTATAGGTTCTTTGCATTTTATCTTTATGTCCTTCAACATTTGCTTAATCCATAAAACTTGAGCACAATTAGTTTTTGCTGCAACATATTCTGATTCTCTTGTTAATAACGATGTACAACTCTGTTTCTTGCTCAACCACGAAACAATCTACTACCAAGAAAGAATGCTTCGCCGGTGGTGCTCTTTCTATCATCTACATCTCCTACCCAATTTGCACCTGTGTATGCACATAAATCAAAATTTTCATCTTTAGGATACCATAAACCAATATTTGTTGTGCCTTGTAGATATCGAAAAATCCTTTTCACTATTGATTCATGATTTTCTATAGGATTACTCTGAAATCTTGAAACAATACATACTACTTTCATAATATCAGGTCTTGTTTGTGTCAAATACAGTAAACCTCTGGTCATAGATTTATATCTTGTCAGATTAATAGGTGTTGATTCATCCTTAAATGATAGTTTATCAGTTCTAGTCATACGAGTACTTACTGGTTTAGAGTTTTCCATACCAAATTTATTTAGTAGTTCCTTCAAGTACTTATATTGACATATGAATATATCTTTATCAGTCTGTGAAATCTACAATCCTAAAAAGAATTTTATCTCTCCAATCATAGACATTTCAAATTCTTGCTGCATCTTATTAGAAATGTCTTTACACAATCCATCTTCTCCTCCAAAAATTATATCATCAACAAAAACTTCAATAACCAAGATGTCATCATTAGTCACTTTGAAATATAAGTTGTTGTCAGCATTACCTTTAGTGTAACCAAGCTTCAAAAGATATTTGTCCAATCTAGCATACCAAGCTCTAGGAGCTTGCTTCAATCCATATAAATCTTTCCTTAACCTGCAAACCATATCTTTGTCATTTTTCAAAGAAAGTCCATCAGGTTGTTCAATGTAAACTTCCTCTTCAAGATCACCATTCAGAAATGCACATTTAACATCCATTTGATATACTTTATAGTTCTTGTGTGCTGCAAATACTAGAAATAGTCTGACTGCCTCAATTCTAGCTACGGGTGCAAAGGTTTCATTGTAATCAATTCCCTCTTTCTATGAATATCCCTTACACACTAATATTACTTTGTTTCTGATTACCTTACCATATTCATTAAGTTTATTTCTGAATACCCATTTAGTTCCAATTACATTTTTGTTTCTAGGCCGGGGAACTAATGTCCACGTGTTATCTTTTCAATTTGTTCCAATTCATCTTCCTTAGCTTTAATCCAATGTTTATCTTCACATGCCTCATTAACTGATGTTGGTTCAATTTGAGAAATTAGATATACCTCTTCATTTTCTAGTCTTCCTCTAGTCATTACACCTTGATACTTATTCCCAATTATCTGACTTTCTGAGTGATTCAATCTTACATACCTGGGTGTATTCACTTGATGTTGTTCTTCAGTCACTGTGGAATTCTCAAATGATGTTAGTGTAACTGAATCAACATTTTGTACCGGTGCATTCTATGTAGGTTCATTTGTGATTATCTCAACTACTAGTTTAGAGTCCATAGACCTTGAATTAACTCTAAACTGTTCATCAATCTTCACATTTGCACTCTCAATGATTTTCTGAAATCTCTTATTAAAACATCTATATGCCTTTCTCTTAGATGAATAAACAAGAAATATTCCTTCATCACTTCTAGGATCAAATTTACCAATATAATCATCTCTCTTAATATAACATTTGCTTCCAAATATTCTGAAATATTTAAGAGGAGTGTTACCAAACCATAGTTCATGAGGGGTCTTACTGATTTCACCTTTGATGTGAACTTTGTTGAATGTGTAAACCTCTGTATTTACTATTTCTCTCCAATACACATGAGGTAGGTTTTCTTCTGATATCATGTTTCTAGTTGTATCCAGAATAGTTTTGTTCTTCCTTTCCACAACTCCATTTTGTTGGGGTGTCCGAGGTGCTGATAATTGTCTTCTGATTCCATTCACTTCACAGAATGTATTAAATTCCTTAGATCTGAATTCACCTCCTTGATCTGATCTTAAACATTTGATTTTCTTACCGATTTCATTCTCTACCATTACCTTGAATATTTTGATTTTCCCAAAAGCTTTTGATTTCTCCCTGAGAAAAATAACCCAACACATTCTAGAATAATCATCAATGATTAGCATAAAATATCTATCTCCTTGTAAACTTCTAGTTCTTGCCAGACCACATAAATCAGTATGAATTAAATCAAGAACATTATTGGATTTTTCTAGAATACTCTTAAAAGTTTCTCTAACTTGCTTTCCAAATTGGCATTCCTTACATATCGGATTGTGAGGTTTTACAATCTTAGGTAAATCCCTTACTGCCTTAGTTGTACTGATCTTCACAATGCAATCAAAATTTACATGACAAAGTCTCTTGTGCCATAACCAACTTTCATCAATATGTGCAATCAAGCATGTCTTCTCATTGTTATTCAAGTGAAAGATATTACCTCTAGTCTGATTACCAGTTGCAATTTCTAAACCAGTTCTATTCATGATTTTGCATTTACCATTCTTGAATTGTAATTGAAATCCTTCTTCAACTAATTGACCAACACTCAAAAGATTATGCTTCAAACCTTCAACATAATAAATGTTGTCAGTATTGGGCTTACCATCAAAAGATATAGTGCCTTTTCCTCTGGTCAAACAAGCTTTATCATCCCCAAATCTTACTAGACCTCCATTGTATTCTTGAAAGGTTAAGAATTTACTTTTATCACCAGTCATATGATGTGAACATCCGGAATCAATGATCCATTCATCCTTTTCTTCAATTTTAGCTACCAGGGTCTACTCTATTGGTTGTATAGTAGGTGCCAGGTGATTTTCTATTATTGTAACAAAATCCCATCCATTGTCTATCAGGTCCTCATTAGAATCATTAGTAACTCCTTCATCAGCATAGTAACATGATTTGTTTCTATTCTTCTTAAATTTGTATCTCTCATATTCAGGGTTAGGCTTGTATGTTCTTTTAGCTTCTTATTTCAATCTCGCATGTCTATTAGGACACCTAGATGCCATATGACCAATTTTATCATAGTTAAAACATTTATATGGTGTTTTACCTTCATACTTACTTCCAACTATACCTTTAGGCATTTTTCATAGTGCTTCAAGCTCTTCATTTTCCTTTTTGATTTCTTCAAGTTCTCTTGCATAAAGTGATTTCCATTCAGATTTCTCAGATGATGATGATGATGCTGCAAATGATGATGATGATGCTTTGAAGGCTAAATCTATCTTAATTGTAGCAACAAGACCAAATTCCTCAATTTCAAAAGCTGAAAGTTTTCCAACCAAGGTATCTCTAGATACTAATGTATTAGACATTGTTCTCAATTCATTAATAGCAGTTACTTTCATTTTGTATGCCAGTGGCAATTCTCTTAAAACTTTAGAAACAATTTCATCTTCACTTAAGGATCCTCCACAATATTGTATACCCAAAACAATTTCATTAACTCTTTCCATAAAAGCAGAAACCCTTTCATCTTCTTCCATTTTCAAATTTTCATACCTGACCTGGAAGAAATCCTGTTTTGTAATTTTGACAATGGCATCACCTTCATTCAATGTCTCCAATTTGTCCCAAATAGCTTTAGCAGTAGATCGATCTGATAATCCCATGATTTGTTGATCTGACAATGCGCTCAAAAGTGCTTCTCTTGCTTTGCAATCATTCTCCTGATCTTTAGCCAAGGTAGGAGGATTAGGTTGACTCTGTGTAGGACCAACATAGCCATTCTTTGTAACATCCCATATGTCTCTTCCAATGCAATTCAGATGTGTCTCCATTTTGATCTTCCATATACCATAGTTAGTTCCATCAAGCTTCAGATTGTCCTTCCTGAAATAGCTAGTTGCCATAGAATCTCCTCAAGCTGTTAAACCTTTGAAAAAAGATGACTTAGCTCTGATACCAATTGTTAGGACCCAGAGGCAACTGAGAGGGGGTGGTGAATCAGTTGTCTATTAATTTCAAACCAAATATAACTTAATAAAACTTGATGAATAAAACTAGTAAACCAAACTTAATGTCAGTTAACAGTTTAACAGTTAATAATAGTACTGGTAAAGTTTAATGCATGAAATAGAAAGACAAATGATATCCACAACACATAACACATATATTTGTACATGGAAACCCTGTAAGGGGAAAAACCATGGTTGGAAACCTTACCCAAAATCAGATGATACTACTACAGATAGTATGTGTGTACAAATGGGGTCTGCACATGTAGAAAGGCCAACTACTTAGAGCTCACTACTCAATCACAAAATGAGAGTCACACCGACTACAATTGAATGGTTAAATCTGATGAATACTAAGAGGGGTGAGGGGTGAATTAGTATACCAATAAATATTGTAATCAAACTTTTAAACAATTTAGCAAATAACCAGTGCAATAGATTCACTAATAAACTGGTTAAGATAAGTGCAAACCAAATAGCAAACAAAACATTCACCCACAAAAGCACAATCACCATAAGACAAGATATTTGATGTGGAAACCCAAATGGGAAAAACCATGGTGAGAAGAAAATCACAATTAACTATCTCCAGAATAGTAACCAGACCAGTTAAGGTCATACAATGTTCTTTAGAAAAACAGACCCTGTTAGGAATCTAGATCTTTGTTAGGAGATAAGTCTTGTTAAAGACTACCTTGTTAAAGGATTTCAGATCCATAGTTGTGAACCAGCTTGTTAGAGGATTTACAAAGGATTTGTTAGGCCTACTCGGTGAAGACTTTTAGACTTGTCGAAGATATTAGTAATCAACAAGTGAGTGATCTAGATGCTAGCATGGTATGCTTAATTAGATCCTTGACAGCTCATTATTAATGCATTTCAGCATTACTTCAGTCTTCAATATCTCCACACTCTATCTCATCACACAGACCTAATCTTCTCTTCAATGATCGCACATAACCTTTTCTCTTCTATATCTCATACATGCAAACCGTAGACATGATGTCCTTATAAAGGAATCTAAATTCATGTCGGTCCAATAGAATTAGACTACAAGTTCCTAGGTACAGTGCATCTAGACACATTTGGTAACACGACACAAAAACACTGCCAAAGTGTTGGTGGATGATAACTCATCACACATTACAGTAATACCGGTTAGTAACTCATCACAGATATGCACTGGTTAATACAATATAGCGATTACCAGTTGTCAAAAATGAAGACTGGAAGATCGTAGTATTCTGATCAAAAGTTAACTACCGCTTGGGTCCTTCGTACCGCTTGAGCTTCTCGAACTGTTTGGGGTCTTCATACCGCTTGGGATCTTCAGTTAATCTATGACTGATAAACCATCTTATGCAAAATACCGATAGTCTAAAGACTATACATTCAATAATACACAATACTGATTGGAACAATTACCGGTTGAGCATAACTCATACATCAAGAAAGTGTGTCCATCAATGACAATCAAAACATCATCAAAATGCCAACAATCTCCCCCTTTGGCATTGATGGCAACACTTACAAAAATTTTAACATCTAAGTGTTTTTACAACAATAACACAAAAGATGCTACAATCAAAATTACTCCCCCTAAGCATATACACTACCCCTTTTGCAAAAATTACAATGTACACTATTCTCCAAAATGGTAACATGAAAGTGCATGAGATGGTAACATTCACCCAAATTTTAATGTATGTCTACTACTCCCCCTTTTCCAACAATGACAAAGTAATGCAAACCTATCCTTTTTATAAAATAACATAAAGTAGATGGTCATGACAATAAGGAATGAAATTTCTCAAAAATAGATTTAAAGTTCTACACAAAAATCTTCATGTCCAATGTCCATGACTCAAGTAATGAGGTAGCAACCTCACTTTCCATCTTCATCTAGAATGCTAGTTCCTCCATTGCATCGATGGTTCTCCGATCTTGAGTTACCGTGATGGATTCGAAGTTGAGAAAGCATTTTTGAAGAACCTGCAGTTTGGGCAATAGGAGCAGTTGAAGCTCTTGAAAATCTTTAGTCTGGTTGCTGATCTCTAAGTCCATCTTGGCAGTCCGACATTGAAAATGATGAACATTTTGCCAATAGGTAGTGAATAAGTCATAGGGCATCTTGAAGGTGTTGATATATTCCTGTAACTCCAATTGGAGTTGAGCTTTTTATTTGAGCACATCTTCACAAAATAGATGGGGTTGGCAGATTTTACTCAAAAGTAATTTACCCTCACCCATAGCAACACTCATATCATTCTGTTGCTTCAATAATTGTGTCCTAAGTTCATTCATGTGCTTGACTAAGGCAATATTGAGTTCCTTCTCATGATTCTTTCTTGCTGAGTAACATCTTCCAAGCATTGTACCTAGTCCTCTACTATGGTACAAAGAAGCTTGAGCTTGGATAGAGAGGAGTCGGTACTGGGGATGTTAGTACTAGGAATTAGACTAGTAAGGGTGTCAACTGCAATTTGTATGACACTCTGTTCTTTATTCATCTGTAATTCTTACAGTCTCTCTTATGCAAGTTTGATGCCTCAAATTAGCTCAAACTCATCTTGAGATTGAGTCAGGCATGCAAGAGTTAGATCAATAGGACTGGTGGAATCAACCTGCTTGGTTTGATCACCAGTTGCCTTAGGAGTCTACCCTCATTCTTCATTTTGGATCTCTGTTTGTTTTCTCTTCTTTGCTTCCTTCTCCTCTTCCACTCTTTTCTTTTCTTCCTCCTTCTTCTTCTCTGACTCTTTATTTTTCTCCTCTTCTTGTTTCTTCTCCATTTCTTCCTTCTTCTTGTCCTCTTCTTGCTTTTTCTTCTCTTCCTCCTTCTTCCTTTCTTCTTCCTTCCTCTTGTCTTCTTCTTTCTTCTTCTCTTCTTCTTTTCTCTTATCTTCTTCTCTCTTCTTCTCTTCTTATTTTCTCCTATCTTCTTCTCTCTTCTTCTCTTCTTCTTTTCTCTTATCTTCTTCTCTCTTCTTCTCTTCTTCTTGTCTCTTTTCTTCTTCTTGCCTTTCTTTTCCCTCTTGTTCTTTCTCTATCTTCTCTTTGTCCTGTTTCTCTTTGTCATCTTTTTCCTTGTCAGGAGTGACATCCTCTAATGCATCAACATCAATAGGGTCAATTTTTTATGTCACTCTTTCACCTTAACTGTCAAATACCTCATCCGGTTGGCCTGAGGATATGTCAGGTTCTTGATCAGCCTTCTTGGTGGCTTTAGATACTCGATGCATTTCGACAGTAGCTTTAACATGTATGTGTGTATCATTTTCTACTTCAGAAGTTTTACCTTCTAATAACTTGAGTCACCTCCTTCTCATAAAGAAGATTCCTTAGTTCTTATCCATAATTTCAAATAACTCAGAATTTGAATCTTCAGGAAAGTATTGTGCAAAATTTTTCTCCCTGATCTCTTGTTCTCTCTGAATGGAAATGCACCATTTGTTATCCAAAGAATCTGGAGTAACAGATTTAATCTCAGAAGGTGACTGATCATTAACACATAAATATTTAATGACCTCCTATTCTACCTCCTCTTTCTCACTATCATTAAAGTCATCAAAATGTTCCTTTAAGTCATGAAGCAATTTCCTCCTAATGTTCTTTATTGTCCTCTGACAATGTGTCATTGGTTTATAAGAAGAAATATCTATATTTGCTGATGCAAGAGTTGTTGGTTCATTACTGGTAGACTTTGGCTTTTTACTTGATTGCCTTGTCTTCTTTATTTGAATCTCTGGTTCAGTGTCTTCTTCCTCCGATGAGTGATTCCTGGATTTCTACTTCCTCTTGAATACTTTTGCCAGAATAATCTTAGGTTTCTTTTTCACTGGTGACTGCTTGGTCACTTTCGGACTGGCAACTATAACCGGTGTAGATATCGATGGCACTACTTTGCCCTTTTTCTACTTCAGTTCCTCAATCGTTGTGACCTCTCCAAGTAGGTACCGGTTCTTTTCTTCTTTGCATTTAGTGGTGAGGCAAGTAGGGTAGAGGCATACCCAATCAATATGTCATTCACCACTTCATACCCCATAGGGCCAACTACTTCCTTTCTTGGTTCCACAACTTCCATTATGTAGTCATCTATCCTTATTGTAAAGCAGATGTCATCTTCATACTTCTTCACAATATCACCAGATATCCTCATTCTCTAGCTCATCTTTCATTTGAATTCATCAAAATTCTTACTAAGAATGTCAGGATATGCAGTTCCCATTACTTGTAGACTCTCCTTAATCTATCTAGAAACCAGTAGGTCAGTAGACCATTGAACAACACCTACTCTAGGGAAATAACCTTGAAGGTAGAAGAATAGACCGACCAAAACTTGGCCAAACTTGAACCTCAGTGATTTATCCTATTTGATGGATTTTAGATTCACCAACAATTGCTTCTGTAAGTAGGTACATAGGTCAAATTTAGTATCTTCCTTGATCATCCTATAAGCAACATTCACTGTAGTAGCAGGGCCAAAATTCATCCTGCCAGCATAAAATATCCTGTAACCAATCACCATGCAAGCATATTTTACCAGATCATAAAAAATGGTGTTGACGGTCATCGCTCGTTGGTCACTCACAGAACTAGTGAGCTCTGTCATTTTAGTTTTGGTGACCTTCCATAGAGCTGGTACTTCTCCAACATTGCAGAATCTAGTGACGACATGAATCGCTTCCAATGTGGTATCATGTGTCTGCTCGAGATACATCTTGTCACCATGCACTCTACTAAGGCTAATGCGGATATGTTCTTCTGTAAATTCTTCCAGAAAGTATACTACATTGTGTAGTTTCATCTTCTCGAGGATGGTGTACTTTCAACTTAGCTGGGAGTGAATCACTAGGGATCCTAGGTCTTCAAACTTACAGTCTATATACCTTGAAACATCTTCCTCGACAATGAATTTGGTAGGAATTTGAGATAGAGCATTGTATCTCATTTTCTTTTGAAGAAACTCAGGTGTATCTTCAAGTGCACTAGAACTAGAATGCGATGCAGAAGCCATAACCAAATGATAAGAAATAATTTTAGAAAATACCTTCACAATCTGAAATTTTGGTTTTCCAATATCACGCACAGTACACCACTTCAGTTGCTAGTTCACCACTTAGTGTACTTCACTGATTGCTTGAAGATGATTGCAAGATTTCGCACACAATTTCTTCAACTACTAAACAAATCGCTCTGGTTGCTCTACTCTTGAAAATTCTTCTTTCAAAAATAGATAAGTGAAAATGATGACGAAAAACCCTTTTAAACAAACTCTCACCAACCATAATAAATGCATCATAGCTAGGGCACAAACCCTAATTTTTCCTTTTACCACTTCAAATCTTTTGTCGATTGATTGGTAACATATACCGATGATAGTCTTTTTTGGTATAAACTGGGGGTTCAAAGTATTTTACCGATATGTTCCCCCTAAACTTTTTTGGAGCTCAGTTTGCCAGTTCAGAGACTTCCACACTAGGTGCAGAAACAGGTTCATCCTGTGACTCTTCTTCTAATTTCTTTTTCCAATTTTTATTCATTTCCACTTGAATAGTTTCAACATCAATCTTTCCTTCTATAGTGATCGGTATATCACCCGATAGGTTCTTTCATAGTCTGCAAGTTCTGGTAGTGTGTCCTAGTTTGTTGCAATGATAGCATACCATTCCAGGTATTCTCCATGGTCCGTTATTCATACTTCCATTCTTCCTTCTGCATGTTGCAGCAGTGTGACCGCTACCATGATAGATCAAACAAGTTGCTTTCCAACTAGTTGTCGCTTGATAACCAACTGACCGATGGTCATAGGTACTGTACTGGTTGGGATTTCAGTTCATAGGAAGTTCTGGAATAACTCCTTGAGTCCTTGGAGAATATCTCCTAGTGTTGTGCAAAATCAACCTACATTCAAATTCTCTATGCCCAAACTTGTTGCATGCATAATAGTTTCCATTGAATCTATTGGATCTAGGCATATGTTTTGAAAATAAGGAAAATTGTTGTAGGCCTTGCTTCTACACACATTGGCAGTATGTCCTTCTTTGAGACAATTAAAGCAAACAGGTTTAAATTTTTGCTTACCTTTATCCTTGGATGTCGGTTGCTTCTTTGATGCTCCAACTTTTGTTCCAGAGGTCTCACCTTCCTCATACCCAGAGAAACCAAGTCCAGTGGTATTCTTTACTGGCTTTGCCAATTCTAGTTTTTGCTCTAGCTTAGCGGTACTTTGATTGAATTTGGCAAGTATTTCCTTTGACTCAATAAGTTCCTTGGAAATAGCAACATTGGATTCCATCAAGGTTGCATTCTCAAAAATAGCCATGTTTAGTTCACCTTGCATTTCTTCTTTTTCCACTTTACTCTCTGGGAGATGAGCAGTAAGGGTACTTATTTCTTGCTTCAGCTTGGAGATCTCATGATCTTTGTGTTTTACAAGATCTTCAGCTTTCCTTCTGTTCTCAAGCTCCTAACTCATTTTGATAGTCAGTCCTTCCAACTCCCTTCTCTGATTGACTTTAGATTCATTCAGTTTTTTAACTTCTTCAACTAGGGCATCCATGTCAGCTTCATCAAAAGAGCTATTTTCAGTGAGTTCCATCAGTTTCTTAGCATGCTCTCTTCTTTTGGCCAAAGAGGCTTTATACCAATTGATGAATACTAAGAGGGGGGTGAATTAGTATACCAATAAATATTGTAATCAGACTTTTAAATAGTTTAGCATATAACCAATGCAAAAAATTCACTAATAAACCAGTTAAGATAAGTGCAAACCAAATAGCAAACAAAGCATTCACCCACAAAAGTACAATCACCATAACACAAGATATTTGACATGGAAACCCAAATGGGAAAAACCATGGTGCGTAGAAAATCACAAGTAACTATCTGCAGAATAGTAACTAGACTAGTTAAGATTAGACTGGTTAAGGTCATACAATGTTCTTCACCAAAACAGATCTTGTTAGGAATCTAGATCTTTGTTAGGAGATAAATCCTAATCAAGACTACCTTGTTAAAGGATTTCAGATCCATAGTTGTGAACCACCTTGTTAGAGGATTTACAAAGGCTTTGCTGGGCCTACCCGGTTAAGGGTTTCAGACTTGTCAAAGATATTAGTAATCAACAAGTGAGTGATCTAGATGCTAGCACAGTATGCTTAATTAGATCCTTGACAACTCATTGTTAATGCATTTCAACATTACTTTAGTCTTCAATATCTCCACACTCTATCTCATCACACAGACCTAATCTTCTCTTCAATGATCACACACAACCTTTTCTCTTTTATATCTCATACATGCAAACCCTAGACATGATGTCCTTATAAAGGAATCTAATTTCATGTTGGTCCAGTAGAATTAGACTACAAGTTCCTAGGTACAATGCATCTAGACACATTTGGTAACACGACACAAAAACACTGCCAAAGTGTCGGTGGATGATAACTCATCACACATTATAGTAATACCGGTTGCTAACTCATCACAGATATGTACTGGTTAATACAATATACCGATTACCAGTTGTCAAAAATGAAGACTAAAAGATCGTAGTGTTTTGATCAAAAGTTAACTACCGCTTGGGTCCTTCGTACCGCTTTAGCTTCTCAAACCATTTGGGGTCTTCATACCGCTTGGGATCTTCAGTTAATCTGTGATCGATAAACCATCTTCTACAAAATACCGATAGTCTAAAGACTATACATTCAGTAATACATAATACCAATTGGAACAATTATCAATTGAGCATAACTCATACATCAAGAAAGTGTGTGTCCATCAATGACAATCAAAACATCATCAAAATGCCAACAAAATCCAATGATAATGTACTGCTCAAAATAACATCTTCATATGCTAGATTTAGTACTGGTTAATATTTGATTATCTCCTTCATACCTTCCTTGAATCTTCAAATGATGTCTAGGTATGTGCACGAAGTTGTGGTACCAAAAAGGTGCCACACTTAAAAAAAAATTTAAAAAGCGCATAAAGCAAACACCTTATAAGGCACACGCACTATAAGGCATGCACCATATAGTGTGCACACCTTATAAGGCATGCGTCTTATAAGGCGTATGTGCATTGTAAACAACAAAAAACCTTGCTCTGCATTTCTACATTCCAAACCCACGTTTTGGTGTTTTTGGGTGCTATTTTCTTGCGCTCGCCCTTTGTAAAAGCTTGAAATTGGGCACTAAGAAGTTGTCCATCTCTCATCAAAATTCTGCCATGCCATTGAAGAGCTCGAAGAGGTGTGTATTTTTATTTTCTTATTGTCATTTTTTTTATTAATTTGAAGATTGAACTAGGTTTATTGATTTAAATTTATTGTCATTATCAGGAAATGAGATTAGACAAGAAAATGTTGAAAACACTCAATCACCTCCTCATGAAGACCATATTGAAGAAGAAGCACATCAAGAACCTCCTACAATCCCTAGACACCCCATAGGTACACAAGAAAACCTATTAGGTCAAATAGAAAATAGCCAAAAAGAGCTTGAAGGTTTAATCACAAGGCTAAAAGATCCCACTAGAACAAACTCCCATAGGACAAACCTTGCCAATTCTTTGCAATCTATTGTATCTCACATACAATCTGTGAGTGGGGAAATAATTTTTTGGTCCCATAAGAAGGAAGAACAAAAGCAATTTTATGCTGACAAATTATCATATGTGGCAGTGAAGAAAAATAAAATTAATAAATTTGACTTGTGTGCTATTTTTACAGACCCCTGAATGAATCAACCTTTACACCCTAGATGTAGGAGATTCCCTATTCATTGGTGCCATCATGAAGGTATTAAGAATAATTTTTGGGATAGGTGGTGGATGGTATTTTATCAATCCGCATGCAATAATAATGAGGTACCCCAATACTTTTTGAGAAAACTATACTGTGAGTTTGTCCTTAATGAGATCCCAAAATATTTTGATTTTCTAGATTTCCAAGGTAGAGGTGGGGGTTCCTTGCATGATAGAGAGGGTGCATAGTGTGATCCAAATCTCCCACCAAGACCCTTGGCTAGACCTATGGTGGAGCATGTTATTATTCCTTCCATTGTGAAGGAGAGTATTGAGGTCGAAACTCTAGACTCGATTAGCTAACTCACTCAGACCCTTATACAGTATGCTAGTCCTCTAGTAGAGAGTGATGCGAGTGATGATGTTGATTCTTCTAGGCATAGAGTTCCAGCTAATTTTTTTCAATCTTGTGGTTCTGTTTTCACTTATGATCCTAATAGTTATGAGAATGCACATGCATGAGTGGAGTTTGCTACAGAGAACATTATCATGACAGAATCCTTGCTAAATGAAACATTTGGCATTGGTACCCAAGTGAATTTCATTACAAGTTCATTCCATTCTTTTTATTAAATCTTATATGTAAATTTGAGAATATATCTAAATTAGTAAATTATTATGATAAAGCATCAGGGTCAAAGTGTTCACAATACTAGTAACATTCCTACAGCACCCTTTTTCACTACTTCGTCGACTCCACAGGTATACAACGAGTGAAAAAATATAATTATTATATGTAGATAGTTGAACCTTATGTGAATGATTTTCTAATTACTAATTTTGGATGTCAAATAGTTTGATGCTAGAGCTTAAACATCAACACCTCGTAGTGTATTTCATCGACAATCTTTCACCCAGGTAAACAATTTATCTTTAATGTTGTTATTAAATAATACAGATAGTTTTGGCGATTAATCAATATACTTTGTTTAATTTTTAGATGTTGAATTCAGAGACTCCTCCTGCTATCCACGCATCAATGGAGCGTGGTGTTGTTGCAGCAGTAGCAAGTTCAACTACTTTAACAGAAGTATGAGACATATTTGTAAATTTAGTAAATTTAGCATTACATTTGTTATCTTAATAATATGTTATTGAAAATTTTAATGACACTTGTATTTAGTTTAATTTATATTGTGATGCTTACAGGAGGGGCTTGTTACTCCAGATCATGAACGTGCACCTATTGTAGATGAACATCATGATTATTTGTATGTGGTAAGTGACTATTCTATTATATGTCATTCTAAAATTCAATTTTTGTATATGCTAACATCATTCTTTTCATTGTATTAGGTGGAGTTACAAAAAAGTCTAGAAAGGAGGTCGAGTGGACATACTTGAAAGACACCTGCATCATATAAATCTCCATCCCCTTGATAGGAAAAGATATCTCATGATCTATTTCCTTCCCCTAGAGGGAAATGAATAGAATAGGGTCCTATGTTGTATGCCTATATGGCAATTTTGAACATATGTTTTGTATTACGAATATGTGACATTCTATCGCCATATGGCTTTTGGCAAGCTCCTATTTGACTTTATTGGATACCATGTTGTATTCCTATATGGAAAATTTGAACGTATGTTTTGTATTACGAATATGTGACATTCTATGTCCATATGGATTTTGGCAAGCCCCTATTTGACTTTATTGGATATCATGTTGTATGCCTTTATAGCAATTTTGAACATATGTTTTGTTTTATGAATATGTGAAACTCTAAGTCCATATGGATTTTGGCAAGCCTATTTGTTTGTATTAAATATATTTGATAGTTTTAATGATATACAATGTTGCATTGATTTCTAGCTTTTTCGTTAATGCAAATCATTTATCATGGTTCTCCATAACTGCAGTACAAATGATTAGATGAATAATTGCACAAAGTTTATTATTACTTAAGCTTTGAACCTAAATATGTGTTTTTAATCCAAGACAAAAGCCACCCCAATGCATATGAGCTGACGGTTCGGTGCCGCAACATGACCCCGCAGGATTAGATGGATCATTCTTATGATTAAAAGGCATGGAGAAACGTGATGCCGAATATTGACAACTTTGAGCAATTTGAGCACTAGGGTGATTTGGCTGCTAGGGTGTGGCTCGCAACAATTGAGCGAGTTGGAGAGCAAAAAGAAGGCATTCCTAGCATAAACCTGGCCACCCCAATGCGTACGAGCTGATGGTTCGGTGCCGCGACGAGTGGATTCAAAGATGGGGCATTGTGCAACTTTTCATTGAACTCATCTGTTGCTTTTTGTCGCGATCGAGAAAGAGTCGCCATGAGCAACTGGATCTGAGTCTACCCAAACCGAGAGAGGCTTTTTTAGAGTGCCTTAACACAACCCCATAGGATTAGATGGATCATTCTTATGACTAATAGGCATGGAGAAACGTGATGCCAAATATTGACAACTTTGAGTAATTTGAGCACTTGGGTGATTTCATTGCTAGGGTGTGGCCTGCAATGATCGGGCGAGTTGGAGAGAAAAAAGAAGGAATTCCTAGCATAAACCCAGCCACCCTGATGTGTACGAGCTGATGGTTTGGTGCCGTGACGAGCAGATTGAAAGATGGAACATTGTGCAACTTTTCATTGAACTCATCTGTCACTTTTTGTCGCGACCAAGAAAGAGTCACCACGAGCAATTGGATCCGATTCTACCCAAACCAAGAGAGGCTTTTTTAGAGTGCAATAACATGACCCCGTAGGATTAGACAAATCATTCTTATGATTAATGGTCATGGAGAAATGTGATGCCAAATATTGACAACTTTGAAGAATTTAAGCACTTGGGTGATTTGGTTGCTAGGGTGTGGCTCGCAATGATCAAGTGAGTTGGAGAGAAAAAAGAAGGCATTTCTAGCATAAACCTAGCCACCCCAACATGTACAATTTGATGGTTCAGTGCTGCAATGAGTAGATTAAAAGATGGGGCATTGTGCAACTTTTCATTGAACTCATCTGACACTTTTTGTCGCGACCGAGAAAGAGTCACCACGAGCAACTGGATCCGAGTCTACCCAAACTGAGAGAGGATATTTTAGAGTGCCATAACATGACCCCGTAAGATCAGATGAATCATTCTTATGATTAACGGGCACGGAGAAATGTGATGCCGAATATTGACAACTTTGAGCAATTTGAGCACTTGGGCGATTTGGCTGCTAGGGTGTGGACCGCAACGATCGGGCGAGTTGGAGAGAAAAAAGAAGGCATTCCTAGTGTAAACATGGCCACCCTAATGCATATGAGCTGACGGTTCAGTGCCATGATGAGCGGATTGAAAGATGGGGCATTGTGCAACTTTTCATTGAACTCATCTAACGCTTTTTGTCGCGACCGAGAAAGAGTTACCATGAGAAACTGGATCCAAGTCTACTCAAACTGAGAGAGGATTTTTTAGAGTTCCATAACACCACCCCATAGGATCAAACGGATCATTCTTATGATTAACAGGCACAGAGAAACGCAATGCCGAATATTGACAACTTTGAGCAATTTGAGCACTTGGGCGATTTGGCTACTAGGGTGTGGCCCGCAATGATTGGGCTAGTTGGAGAGAAAAAAGAAGGCATTCCTAGTGTAAAACTGGCCACCCCAATGTGTACGAGCTAATGGTTTGGTCCCGTGATGAGCAGATTGAAAGATGGGGCGTTGTGCAACTTTTCATTGAACTCATTTGTCACTTTTTGTCGCGATTGAGAAAGTGTTGCCACGAGCAATTCGATCCGATTCTACCCAAACCGAGAGAGGCTTTTTTAGAGTGCCATAACATGACCCCGTAGGATTAGATGGATCATTCTTATGATTAATGGTCATGGAGAAACGCGATGCTGAATATTAACAACTTTGAAGAATTGGAGCACTTGGGCGATTTGGCTGCTAGGGTGTGGCCCGCAACTATCAGGCGAGTTGGAGAGAAAAAAGAAGAAATTTCTAGCATAAACCCAGCCACCCCGACATGTACAATCTTACAGTTCAGTGCCATGATGAGTGGATTGAAAGATGGGGCATTGTGCAACTTTTCATTGAACTCATCTGATGCTTTTTGTCGCAACTAAGAAAGAGTCGCCATGAGCAACTGGATCCGAGTCTACCCAAACTGAGAGAGGATTTTTTAGAGTGCCATAACATGACCCTGTAGGATTAGATGGATCATTCTTACGATTAACAGGCATGGAGAAAAATGATGCCAAATATTGACAACTTTGAGCAATTTGAGCACTTGGGTTATTTGGCTACTAGGGTGTGGACCGCAATGATCGGGTGAGTTGGAGAGAAAAAAGAAGGCATTCCTAATGTAAATCTAGCCACTCCAACATGTACGAGTTGACAGTTCAGTGCCACGATGAGCGGATTGAAAGATGGGGCATTCTACAACTTTTCATTAAACTCATTTGATGCTTTTTGTCGCGACCGAGAAAGAGTCGCCACGAGCAACTGGATCTGAGTCTACCCAAATTGAGAGAGGATTTTTTAGAGTGCCATAACACCACCTCATAGGATCAAATAGATCTTTCTTATGATTAACGAGCATGGAGAAATGCAATGCCGAATATTGACAACTTTGAGCAATTTGAGCACTTGGGCGATTTGGCTACTAGGGTGTGGTCCACAATGATCAGGCGAGTTGGAGAGAAAAAAGAAGGCATTCCTAGTGTAAAAATAGCCACCCTTATGTGTACGAGCTAATGGTTTGGTGCTGCGATGAGTGGATTGAAAGATGGGGCATTGTGCAACTTTTCATTGAACTCATTTGACGCTTTTTGTCGCGACCGAGAAAGAGTCACCATGAGCAACTGGATCTGAGTCTACCCAAACTGAGAGAGGCTTTTTTAGAGTGCTATAACATGACCCTGTAGGATCAGACAGATCATTCTTATGATTAACTGACATGGAGAAACACAATGCTGAATATTGACAACTTTGAGCAATTTGAGCACTTAGGCGATTTGGCTGCTAGGGTGTGGCCCGCAACGATCGGGAAAGTTGGAGAGAAAAAAGAAGGCATTCCTAGTGTAAAAATGGCCACCCTGATGCATTCAATCTAATGGTTTGGTTCTGCGATGAGTGGATTGAAAGATGGGGCATTGTGCAACTTTTCATTGAACTCATCTGTTGCTTTTTGTTGCGACCGAGAAAGAGTCACCACGAGCAATTGGATCTGAGTGTACCCAAATTGAGAGAGGGTTTTTTAAAGTGCCATAACATGACCCCGTAGGATCAAATGGATCATTCTTATGATTAATGGGCATGGAGAAACGTGATGCCGAATATTGATAATTTTGATCAATTTGAGCACTTGGGCGATTTGGCTGCTAGGGTGTGGCCCGCAACGATCGAGTGAGTTGGAGAGCAAAAAGAAGGAATTCCTAGCATAAACTTGGCCACTCTGATGCATACAAGCTGATAGTTCAGTGCCGCGAAGAGTGGATTGAAAGATGGGGCATTGTGCAACTTTTCATTGAACTCATCTAACGGTTTTTGTTGCGACCGAGAAAGAGTCTCCACAAGCAACTGGATCCAAGTCTACCCAAACTGAGAGAGGATTATTTAGAGTTCCATAACAGAACCTTGTAGGATTAGATGGATTGTTCTTATGATTAACGGGCATGGAGAAATGCGATGCCAAATATTGACAACTTTGAGCAATTTTAGCACTTGGGCAATTTGGCTGCTAGGGTGTGTCCCGCAACGATTGGGTGAGTTGGAGAGAAAAAAGAAGGAATTCCTAGCGTAAACCCGGCCACCCTGACATGTACAAGCTGACGGTTTGGTTCCGCGACAAGCGAACTGAAATATGGGCATTGTGTAACTTTTCATTGAACTCATTTGACACTTTTTGTCGCGACCGAGAAAGAGTCGCCATGAGCAATTGGATCCGAGTCTACCCAAACTGAGAGAGGCTTTTTTAGAGTGCCATAACATGACCCTTTAGAATTAGATAGATCATTCTTATGATTAACGGGCATAGAGAAATGTGATGTCAAATATTGACAACTTTAAGTAATTTGAGCACTTGGGCGATTTGGCTGCTAGGGTGTGGCCCGCAACAATCGGGCAAGTTTGAGAGCAAAAAGAAGGCATTTCTAGCATAAAACTGGCCACCCTGATGTGTTCAAGCTAATGGTTTGGTGCCACAATGAGTGGATTGAAAGATGGGGCATTGGGCAACTTATCATTGAACTCATCTGTCGCTTTTTGTCACGACCGAGAAAGAGTCACCATGAGCAATTGGATCCGAGTCTACCCAAACCGAGAGATTCTTTTTTAGAGTGCCATAACATGACCCCATAGGATCAAATGGATCATTCTTATGATTTACGGGCATGGAGAAATGCGATGCCGAATATTGATAATTTTGAGCAATTTGAGCACTTGGGCGATTTGGCTGCTAGGGTGTGGCCCGCAACGATCGAGTGAGCTGGAGAGAAAAAAGAAGGCATTCCTAGCATAAACCTAGCCACTCTGATGTGTACAAGTTGACAGTTTGGTGCCATGACAAGCGGATTGAAAGATGGGGCATTGTGCAACTTTTCATTGAACTCATCTGACGATTTTTGTCGCGACCGAGAAAGAGTCTCCACGAGCAACTGGTTCTGAGTCTACCCAAACCGAGAGAGGATTATTTAGAGTTCCATAACATGACCCTGTAGGATTAGATAGATCATTCTTATGATTAACGGGCATGGAGAAATGCGATGCCGAATATTGACAACTTTGAGCAATTTGAGCACTTGGGCGATTTGGCTGCTAGGGTGTGGCCCGCAACGATCGAGTGAGTTGGAGAGAAAAAAGAAGGAATTCCTAGCATAAACCTAGCCACTCTGATGTGTACAAGTTGACAGTTTGGTGCCACGACAAGTGGATTGAAAGATGGGGCATTGTGCAACTTTTCATTGAACTCATCTGACGATTTTTGTCGCGACCGAGAAAGAGTCTCCACGAGAAACTAGTTCTGAGTCTACCCAAACCGAGAGAGGATTATTTAGAGTTCCATAACATGACCTTGTAGGATTAGATAGATCATTCTTATGATTAACGGGCATGGAGAAATGCGATGTCGAATATTGACAACTTTGAGCAATTTTAGCACTTGGGTGATTTGGCTGCTAGGGTGTGGCCTGCAACGATTGGGTGAGTTGGAGAGAAAAAAGAAGGAATTCCTAGCGTAAACCTAGCCACCCGATGCATACAAGCTGACAGTTTGGTTCTGCGATGAGTGGATTGAAAGATGGGGCATTGTGCAACTTTTCATTGAACTCATCTATCACTTTTTTGTCGCGACCGAGAAAGAGTCACCACAAGCAATTGGATCCGAGTCTACCCAAATCGAGAGAGGCTTTTTTAGAGTGCCATAATAGGACCCCGCAGGATTGGACAGATCATTCTTACATGTCACTAACATCGAGAAAAACCATACCAAATTTTGACAATTTTTCACACTTTGAGTAATCTACAACAAATGAGCATTTTTTACATCTTTTACCATATTAATAGGGTTTACTTCATGAAATGATCCCATGTGATCTCTAATGGTCCAAAATGATATTATTTACATAAAATCACACAAAACAAGACAAAAACATAATTTTTAATATTACAATGCCTCGAGTAGTCAAAAATACAAGTCATGTACATATATCCAAATAAGATTGATATTATAATTTTTTACATTTATATTTAATCCAATGAACCATCCGGATCTGCTCTACTCTTTATCATGTCTAGTATGGCCTCATGGTCAGACTCACAAACCTTACATAGGTTCTTGTTTAGTGGTCTACCCCTATATCTGATCAAATGAACATTTGAAGCTACAACAATGTTAGAATAATGAAGAATCTTCCTATGTGTCTTGAAGTCCTCAAACAACCACAAGTTAGACTTCTTCACTGGGTACCTTCTAAGCCATGTACTAGTAACAACTACTGATCCTATGGGGTACTCAATATTTTCTCCATCTACCACAGGGCGATCCAATTTCTTTTTTGCATCCACACAATGACACAGGTAATAATCTATTCCTTCTTCATTGTCTTCAACTGCAATTACTGCATAAACATGCCCTGCAATGATAAAGTGAGAATAATTTAGAAAACAACTAAGGTAAAATATTAAAGTACAAAAAATTACATGTGGATAATTTACCAGGTTGGACTAAATCTGACACATGGTCAAAGTCAATTGATGCTTCCATCTGTGTGAGTTGTAGTGCACTCGAAGGTCAGTATGTCTCAAGTGGGATTAGAGGTCTCATACACCATTCTTCCACCCACTCCTTTGACTCATAGTCATTATAGGCACCATCTCTACATGAAGAACAATAACATGCTTTCCGCCGCGTATGGATAGTCCATGAACCTACATTAGAGCTTTTGAAAGAGTGTAGCTCACTCGATCCTGTCAATGTACGACAATCTTCTAATTTTGTAATGTTAGTATCATCTACCAACCAAAAAATTCTGCAAACTAAAGACTTACCTTGATTACCTGGACCAATTGAACCATTGCACCATTGAACAACTGATTTTGCATCTTTCAAGTTTGCATTCCCTTTGTACTTTAACTCTTCTCATGCTAAAGCTCTTTTAATACATGCTCCTGCACCATCATGCTCCCCTTTTCTATGCCCAGCCTCAAAGAAATTCCACATATGTTGAATATCAGTCAACTTATGCATCCTACTCAACCAATAAAACATCCGAGGGTTCTTAAATTGTGACACACAATTATTTGACCATATGATATGTTGACGGAATGATATGCCTCGGCTAGCCAAATCATCGTAGAATATCTAAAAACAACCTTGCACAAACTCTGTAGAGTGTGAGCGATCATCACTGATGTAAAAATGATACTCCCTCAATATCTTCCTATCCTCTTCCATACTATCATGTGCATGAATGAATGCTATATGCACAAATATGGCAACTTGTGTGGAGTTGTAATATTGTGTTTGCACCTCATTCTGTGGTTGTAGTGTGTAGTTCTCTGCAAAGTCAACAATTGAAATAATTGTATGAAGTGGAAATGTGTCCTTGCATAGCTTAAATTGTGAGTCCAACCAACGAGCTTGATGGTTATGCCTTGCATACTCATACACTATATTCTCATGAAAGATGCCCATAAATTGATACATTGGAATCTTCTCACTAACCAATTCACACCTTTTTGCTTCTTTTCCATCTTTTAGCATGTAGGCCACTGTCTTATATTTTCCAAATTCTAATAATTCATTACCAATTTCTTGTCGAATATCCATAAGTTGACAAATTTGTAAATGTTGCAATCCACCACAATCAACACATGTGCCATCCAAGAAACACTTATTGTAATATACTTGGCCATCTACTCTTTCACATAAGATGCTAGATATGAATTCCCTTGAAGATGTCGGTGGACCATTTATGTTGCATTCCTGCAAAACATTGTTAGCATGCAAATCTATACATATGCGTTGATAAATATCATAATGGTTAGAAAATTCAATATGTACTCTACAACAACAAGTTGTGCGTGTGTGATTTATTTTGACATAAAAAGGCTTTACCATTTCAAAGAACCTTTGACTAATTTTTATTTGAGGATACATATGTTGAAACTTGGCAAAAAATTGTGTTTGAGTCATATCCAAAAAATGTTTCCGATGTGGATCACGGATTTTACTACCAATCCTCCTTCTTACAACATCTCTTTGATTTGGAGAGACCCTTGTGTTATTCTTCCAAAAATATTCAATTAGGGATCTCAAGGCTTCAACAATTGCTTTATCTTTCTGTGGTAATCTACTAAAAAATGCCCATAACTCTTGTTATATGGATCCTCCGCTCTTTGTCGCCTTCCCAAAGCTCTCATTAGAGTTTGTGTACTTATCTTCAATTGTTTACTTGTCTTTCTAAGGAGGTGAGATTTATTAGTTTGAGTGCTTACAATTGTTGATGTAATGACACATCGTGCAGCATTACTATCTTTTGTGCATGAGTTAGAACCAACAGTATCATATGCATTCATCAAATTCTTCACAATAGATTTGTCACTTGATTCAATCGTTGTTCTTAGCCCAAGAATCTTCGTTATAGGCCTAAATTTAAGATTTCTCATCATTTCAACAAATAGTTGACATCTTCATGTCTCATTTAAAGGCTCAAAAAATATTTTCCATATCCGGTTAGCATGTCTTTGACAAGTACGCTTCGGAAACTTGTCAACCATTGGTTTCAAAACATTAGCATCAATATCAATCAAATACTTAGGCTTTCTATGCAAAACTCTAGGAGGTGTTCTCAAACTTTGAGTTATCTCAAGATTAGGAATGTCAACAACATTAGGGATAGGTGGCATACCTTCAACTGGAGATGAAAATGATGACATACCTTGAAATTGAGGTGTACAAGATGGGGTAGCCCCAATACTTGATGTCAATCATGAAGTACTTGCAACATCAAATGTCATAGAGGGAGTGCATTCAATATGAGATGTTGTAGACACCAATGGTGTGCCAATAAGAGATGGTGTGCCTTAAACTTGAGATGTAAGAGATGGGGTGCCTTCAACTTGAGTTGTGGTACACATGCTCTCAACCTCGGGATTCAATTATCTCATTGCATGAAGGTTTTGCATCCATTGCCTTTGTGTGGCCAATTTTGTCTCTCTCTTAGATTGGATGGATATTTCATGTTCCTCTTCAATTGACACCTCTTCTTCTATGGTATTCAATTTCCTTTGTTCACGAAGTTCCTTCATTCCTTCTCTTTTTTTTGCATTCTTAGCTTCACGCTACTCTAGTGTTACATTTTTTGGTTGTTTCCTTGACATGATGATGATTATGCATATATTAAAATGGATATATGAAATTGAAATTTTTTCATGTATTCCTTTTCTAAATTATTTCATAAGATCTTAAAAAGGATGTATGAAATTGCAAATTTTGTTTTAAACCACTAAACAAATAATTTTCTTATGCAACTTCCTTCAAATGCATTGTTAAATCTAATGTAAATATAATAGGATTATAATCAATTTTGACTCACACTTTTATTCTAACATTTAAACAAAATAACACTTAATAAGTATTTGAATTCTAAAAACAAGAAAATATTACCTCAATTATTCAAATTTGATAAAAAAAACTATGTTCTTCCTCTTTGATGTTGCCAAATGAAAAAAAAGGTGGTGGAGAGCTAATGGAATGTATAAAATAACCTTGCATAAAAGGTCAACACCATGCAAAAAGCATATTTTTGTTTGATCATGCATAGAAAGAAGAAAAAATGAAAGAATGTGGGCTTGCATCACGGGTCAAAGGTCCCATATAACCATTTTTTAGTGCAGCTCATTTGGCTAGTGCCAAATATGGAGCTAGCCAAATGACTTCCATTGAAATTTTTTACTTTAAGGGTCCCCTATAACCTTTTTTTTGTGTAGCTCATTTGGTGCTAGCCAAATGACTTCCATTCAAATTTTTTAACCTTTGATAAATTTCTATACCCTATAGTTTGATAGCCACAACCATAAAAATTAAACCATATGACTCTTTAGGACATAATATGGGGCCATAGGACACCATATGACCCCTTAGGTGTTGTTATGGGTCATATGGTCGTATGGTGTTGTAAGGGGTCATATGGTGTCCTATGACCCCTTAGGACACCATATGACACCCTAGGACACAATAGGGTGTCTTCATGGGTCGTATGGTGTCCTAAGGGGTCATATGGTGTCTTATGACCCCTTAGGACACCATATGACCCATTAGGACACAATATGGTGTCGTTATGCGTCGTATGGACACCTAAGGAGTCATATGGTGTCCTATGGGGCCATAGGATACCATATGACCCCTTAGGTGTCGTTATGGGTTGTGTGGTGTCGTAAGGGGTCATATGGTGTCCTATGACCCCTTACGACACCATATGACACCCTAGGACACAATAGGGTGTTGTTATGGGTCGTATGGTGTCCTAAGGGGTCATATGGTGTCTCATGACCCCTTAGGACACCATATGACCCATTAGGACACAATATGGTGTTGTTATGGGTTGTATGGACACCTAAGGAGTCATATGGTGTCCTATGGGGCCATAGGACACCATATGACCCCTTAGGTTTCATTATGGGTCATATGGTGTCATAAGGGGTCATATGGTGTCCTATGATCCCTTATGACACCATATGACCCTAGGACACAATAGGGTGTCATTATGGGTCGTATGATGTTGTAAGGGGTCATATGGTGTCTCATGACCCCTTAGGACACCATATGATCCCTTAGGAAATAATCTAGTGTCATTATTGGTCGTATGGTGTCGTAAGGGGTCATATGGTGTCTTATGACCCCTTAGGACACCATATGACCCCTTACGACATAATATGGTGTTGTTATCAGTCGTATGGACACCTAAGGGGTCATACGATGTCCTATGGGACCATAGGACACCATATGACCCCTTAGGTGTCGTTATGGGTCATATGGTGTCGTAAGGGGTCACATGGTGTCTTATGACCCCTCAGGACACCATATGACCCCCTAGGACACAATAGGGTGTCGTTATGGTTTTTATGGTGTCCTAAGGGGTGATATGGTGTCTTATGACCCCTTAGGACACCAAATGACCCCTTAGGACACAATCCGGTGTCGTTATGGGTCGTATGGTGTCCTAAGGGGTCATATGGTGTCCTATGACCCCTGAGGACACCATATGACCCCTTAGGACACAATATGGTGTCATTATGGGTCGTATGGACACTTAAGGGGTCATATGGTGTCCTATTACCCCTTAGGACACCATATGACCCCTTAGGACACAATAGGGTGTCATTATGGGTTGTATGGTGTCGTAAGGGGTCATATGGTGTCTTATGACCCCTTAGGGCACCATATGACACATTAGAACATAATATGGTGTCCTTATGGGTCGTATGGACACCTAAGGGGTCATATGGTGTCCTATGGGGCCATAGGATACCATATGACCCCTTAGGTGTTGTTATGGGTCGTATGGTGTCGTAAGGGGTCATATGGTGTCCTATGACCCCTTAGGACACCATATTACCCCCTAGGACACAATAGGGTGTCGTTATGGGTCGTATGGTGTCCTAAGCGATCATATGGTGTCTCATGACCTATCAGGACACCATATGACCCATTAGGACACAATATGGTGTCATTATGGGTCATATAGACACCTAAGGGGTCATATGGTGTCCTATGGGGCCATAGGACACCATATGACCCCTTAGGTGTCGTTATGGGTTGTATGGTGTCGTAAGGGGTCATATGGTGTCCTATGACCCCTTAGGACACCATATGACCCCCTAGGACACAATAGGGTGTTGTTATGGGTTGTATGGTGTCCTAAGGGGTCATAGGCTGTCTTGTGACCCGTTAGGACACCATATGACCCCTTAGGACACAATATGGTGTCATTATGTGTCGTATGGTGTCCTAAGGGGTCATATGGTGTCTTATGACCCCTTATGACACCATATAACCCCTTAGGACACAATACGGTGTCGTTATAGGTCGTATGGTGTCCTAAGGGGTCATATGGTGTCCTATGACCCCTTAGGACACCATATGACCCGTTAGGACACAATATGGTGTCGTTATGGGTTGTATGGACACCTAAGGGGTCATATGGTGTCCTATTGGGCCATAGGACACCATATGACCCCTTAGGTGTCATTATGGGTCGTATGGTGTCGTAAGGGGTCATTTAGTGTCCTATGACTCCTTAGGACACCATATGACCCCTTACGACACAATAGGGTGTCGTTATGGATCGTATGGTGTCCTAAGGGGTCATATGGTGTCTTATGACCCCTTACGAAACAATATGGTGTTGTTCTAGGTTGTATGGTTTCCTAAGGGGTCATATGGTGTCTTATGACCCCTTAGGACATAATATGGTGTTGTTATGGGTCGTATGGACACTTAAGGGGTCATATGATGTCTTATGGGGCCATAGGACACCATATGACCCCTTAGGTGTCGTTATGGCTTGTATGGTGTTGTAAGGCATCATATGGTGTACTATGACCCCTTAGGACACCATATGACCCCCTAGGACATAATAGGGTGTTGTTATGGTTCATATGGTGTCCTAAGGGGTCATATGGTGTCCTAAGGGGTCATATGGTGTCTTATGACCACTTAGGACACAATATGGTGTCGATATGGGTCGTATGGTGTCCTAAGGGGTCATATGGTGTCCTATGACCCCTTAGGACACCATATGACTCGTTAGGACACAATATGGTGTTATTATGGGTCGTATGGACACCTAAGGGGTCATATGGTGTCCTATGGGGCCATAGTACACCATATGACCCCTTAGGTGTTGTTATGGGTCATTATGGTGTCGTAAGGGGTCATATGGTGTCCTATGACCCCTTAGGAAACCATATGACCCCTTAGGACACAATAGGGTGTCGTTATGGGTCATATGGTGTCGTAAGGTGTCATATGGTGTCCTATGACCCCTTAGGATATAATAGGGTATCGTTATGGGTTGTATGGTGTCGTAAGGGGTCATATGGTTCTCTATTACCCTTTAGGATAGCATATGACCCCTTAGAACATAATATGATGTCATTAAGGGTCGTATGGTGTCGTAAGGGGTCATATGGTGTCCTAAGGGGTCATAGGAGACCATATAACCCCTTAGGATACAATACGACCCCTAATGACACCTAAGGGGTCATATGGTGTCCTATGACCCATTAAGACACCATATGGTGCCGTTATGTGTCTTATGGTGTCCTAGGGGGCCATATGGTGTCCTATAACCACTTAGGACAAAATATGGTATTATTATGGGTCCTATGGTAACCTAAGAATTCATATGGTGTCCTATGACCCCTTAGGACCTAGAGAGAGGAGGGAGTGAGGAAAAAACTGAGGGAAAGAGGTGAGAGAGGGAATTAGATGGGTGTAAGGATGAAGAAGGAGATAGCTCGAGGGATAGGAGAATAAGGGAATTGTGAGAGCTAGAGAAGGGAGGGACAAAGAAGAGTTTGTATCTATTCCACATTTGGCACGTGCCAAATAGGGAGAGTACCTAATGTGTACATAGAAACCCCCATCTCACCTCTCCCTTCTTTATCTCCCTTCCCTTGTAGTTCCATCTCTCTCTATGAACTAGATCTCATATTCTCTCTCTCCCCTTACCTCTTCTTGGGCTCTTCATTCTTATAGACACATACTCTTCTTTGTCCCTCCCCTTTCTATCCCTCACAATTCCCTTATTCTGCTATCCCTCAAGCTATCTCCCTCTTCATCCTTATTCGATGTGTGCCAAATGTGGAATATGGACCACATTTGGCATGAGCCAAATGGAATATCCATTCATCACATTTGGCGAATGCCAAATAGGGTGCTCATCATATTTGGTGAGCGCCAAATGTCTTGCTTTGGGAAACACCAAACCTATGGTTTGGATTTGCCTTGGGCATCCAACCCAAAGGTTTGGATGACCATTTCAGGCTAGAGATGTGTTTTTATCAGAACATTAAAAATTTTGACATATTTTTGGTTGTGCTCTCTATCGAATTTGCATGTGTTTCAATGAAGTTAAAAAAAAATATCGTGGTAAACTTGAGCTCCCTCTTAGCTATCCAAAAATGTAATTTATTTCAAATTTTGATTTCGTTAAGTCTTTCATCTATAATTTCTTTTGTTAGTGTGTCTATTTTTTCTCAAAAACCAACATGCACTATTTTGGGTTTAGATTTTTATACATTCATCAAATTTTGAGAAAAAATACATTTTTAGAAACTAGACTCCATTCTACACAATTTTTAAAAAAAAGTTTTGATTTTTGATTTTTTTTCAATGATTTTAGGGGGGAGCATGCTCAAATTTCTATTTTTCAAGATGTGTCCACTTCAAAAATTAGTAAAAAATCATATACTCATTAAAAAATTAGCTGAAAATTCTAGCATTAACTTCAAGGTGTTAGCTAATTTCTCACTGAAGCGATTTTAAAAATTCAAAAAAAAAGTTAACATTTTAGGGGGGCCACAACAAATGCTATGTAACTATACTCGAAGCACTCTGACTCTTGTTATTGTTAACATTTTAGGGGGGCCACAACAAAAAAAAAAAGTAGTTTAGAAAGTATACTCGAAGCACTCTGACTCTTGTTATTGTTGCATCCTCAAATTTGGAGTGTAACTATCTTCAATTTGTCATTGAAGTTCAGACTTTGCTGATTTCAGAAAAAAAGTGGCATCGTAAGACCCCCTTTTGGTACCACAACTTGGTGCACATACCCGTTTGCGTGTATATCTCTTCTTATATTTGCATATACCGAATATCACAACCTTGTAATACCTTATTACATTCCCTATATCAATCTCACAAATGAGATCTTACATATATACCAAAACCTAAGACCAAATGTGTAGGTAGGCTCACTAAGAATATTACAATTAAATCAATTACAAATGAATCAATATGCAATGCATCATGTCGGCTTAATGCATTTACAATAATAACTAATCAATAAATCATCTCCATAATGTGTCGTGCTGATCTGGAATAGATAATGCTTTCTAGTCCATAACCTAGACCAATTTGTCGGTAACAAAAAATATGCAAACTCGATTAGACCAATAACCAAATCACCAAAACCAAGTGTTCAAACCATGTCTTTGACATAATCAAGTAATCTCTAGATGATAACAAGTCATCCTTAGTGCCGGTGAACAATATAAATTGCCAGTGAACCAAATACCGGTGACTGTGCATAAGTCACTAAACATGCCGGTGAACATAACCAAAGATCTCCAGTCCTAATAAGTGTTGAAAAGTGTTGACATCAATGAAAAAACCAATGCAACACATCCATAATACCAATAGACTATTCTAAAATGATGTGGGTGACTTTTCTAAGGGAGAAGTCTAAAGCTTTTGAGAAATTAAAGATCTTTAAAGTAAAGGTTGAAACTAAAAATGGATTGAAAATAAAATGTCTAAGATGAGATCATGGTGGTGAGTTCACTTCTCATGAATTTAATAGTTATTGTGAGACAAATGGAATCAGGAGACAACTATCTGTACCTAAGACTCCTAAGCAGAATGAAGTAGTTGAAAGGAAGAACATAACCATTTTGGATGCAACTAGATCTATGATGATGGAAGCCAAAGTGCCTCATATCTACTGGAGAGAAGCAGTGAGTACAATAGTCTACACATTCAACAGAGTTCACATCAAAGGTGAAACTGGTAAGACCCCTTGTGAACTATGGTTTGGACATACACCTACTGTTAAGTATTTTAGAATTTTTGGAAGTAAATGTTATATCGAAAGAGATGATTCAATTGGAAAGTTTGATCCTAGATGTGATGAAGGGATATTTCTTGGTTATTCAATTCAAAGAAAAGCATATAGATGTTATAACAAAAGATTGCAAAAAATTGTGGAGAGTGCTAACATGAAAGTGGATGAACAATACATAAATCATTATATATCATATGACAAGGAACCAACAGTGGAAATGATCATAACTGAACTAACAATGCCTCAACTGGTATAGGAAGCTGAGACAGTCACACCAGCGCAATCAAAAAATTCAACTATGACTCATGATCAGAGTAGTGAACCTAAAGTTCAGAAGACACCAAGGTATCTAAGACTAAATCATTCTGAAGATCAAATTATTGCAGATAGGAACAAGGGAGTTATGACAAGAAGAAAACTGACAAATGAAGAGGTATGTCTTATTTCTCAAGTTAAACTGACAACTATTATTGAAGCTTGTGAGGATAAACATTGGTTAAAGGCTATGGAAGATGAATTAGATCAGATATAGAAAAAATGAAACTTGGTCTTTAATCTCCAGGCCTAAAAATAAGAATGTTATTGGAACTAAATGGGTTTTTAGGAATAAACTGAATGAGGATGGTCAAGTTGTAAGGAATAAAGCTAGATTGGTTTGTAAAGGATATTCTCAGTTGGAAGGAATTGATTATGGTGAGACATTTGCACCTGTAGCTAGGATTGAAGCTGTTAGACTATTTTTTGCCTATGCAGCTTACAAGAGCTATAAGGTTTATCAAATGGATGTTAAATGTGCATTTTTGAATGGTGAGCTTGAGGAAGAAGTTTACATTGAGAAACTTGATGGATTTTCACTGACAGATGATAAAGATATGGTTTGCAGATTGAAGAAAGCTTTATATGGTTTGAAACAGGCTCCTAGAGCTTGGTATGCAAGGTTGGATACATATCTTTTGAAGCTTGGTTTTACTAAAGGTAGTGCTAATAGTAATTTATATTATAAGATCACTAATAATGATATTCTAATTATTGAGGTATTTTTTGATGATATCATTTTTGGAGGAGAAGATAAATTGTGCATTGAATTTGCTAGCAACATGAAGAATGAATTTGAAATGTCCATGATTGGTGAGATGAAATTTTTCTTAGGCTTGCAGATTACTCAAAATGATAAAGGAATTTTTATCTATCAAACTAAGTATCTAAGGGAATTGTTGAAGAAGTTTGGTATGGAAAATTCCAAACTGGTAAGTACTCCTATGGTAACAAGTGAGAAATTATCTATCAAGGATACTTCTACACTAGTAAATCTAACAAGGTATAAGTCTATGATTGGTGATCTTCTATATCTAACTCAGGATAGACCTGATATTATAAATGCAGTAAGTATTGTTTCAAGATATCAAAGTAATCCTAAATAAAAACATGAATGTGCAGTAAAGAGGATACTCTGGTATTTGCAAGGAACAACAAAATATGGTTTAGGGTATTCTAAAAATGATGATTTCACTTTATGTGCATGTATTGACTCAGATTGGGTAGGTGATACTGATGACAGGAAGAGCACTTCTTGTGGAGCTTTCTTTCTTGGAAAGAAAATAGTTTCATAGATTAGCAAAAAATAGTCATGCATTTATTTATCTACTGCAGAAGCTAAGTATGTTGCAGCAACAACTAATTGCACTCAAGTCTTGTGGATGAACCAAATGTTGAAGGATATAAAGGTAAATTGCAGTGAACCGATAGTTATCTACTGTGATAACTCTGCAACTATTGACATGTCTAACAATCCCGTATTTCACTCTAAGACTAAGCATATTTCAATAAAGTATAACTTTATGAAGGACAAGGTAGAAGCAAAGGAGGTCAAATTGGTATATGTGAACACTAAACAATAGATTACAGATATATTCACTAAACCACTATCTAAGGAATCATTTGAGTATTTGAGAGATGAGTTAGGGGTTTCTGCCCCTCCGATAGATACTTAATTGATGAAGTTTGTCATCAGTCTGGCATACATTATCAGAGACATTATTCATTCTGACACTAATGAGTGGTGCTAGTACTCAAGGGGAGTAGTCAAGTTTGAGATTCAGAGGTTTTTGCTTTGATATTTTTGTCAGATTTCTGGCATTAATGTCAAAGGGGGAGTAATAGTAATGTGAAAAATCATTCAGAACCTTACAGAGATATCATTCACAGAGGGAGAGCTATTGATATTTAGGAGATTATTGGATTTCTTCCACAGGGGGAGACTTGTTTGGCACTTCTTGGTAGTTAGATGTTTTTCACATCTAGTGTTCCCATCAATGTGAAAGGGGGAGATTGTTGGCATTATGGATGAATTGATTATGTGTTACATTGATGTTTTGTCATTGATGTCAACACTAGCTATTATGATTGGTTATCGACAGATAGGTTTTGGTTACCAGTAGAAGATCTAGTGTTACCAATAGAAGAGACTATCTGTTGGACACTTTCGACATGTTTGGATCAATGAAGTATGTTTGATTTCATGTGTTATATGCTCCATGAGAATGTTTTGGTTAGTTGATATTAGCTTGGTAATCAAATGCTATCATACACTCTGGTAAACCTTTACCGACAGAGTTTTCATTGAGGAATCATGACAGGATGCATAATTGGTGCAGCTTCTAGATGGATTTCAAGATGCTAAAGATGTTCTTTGATCATGCTTCAACTACTTGAAGACATTGTTTTGGCATGGTGGACCCAAAATAGGTCCGGTACCTATCTAGGTTATGGAAGTCAGGGAATGTAATGAGCGAATATTGTAATATCATTTAGGCAGAGAAGTTGTTCGATCATTGGTGATCGAATTGGATTCAGAAGAGGATTTAGTCCTCCGACACTAAGCTTAACTGGGATTGTAATCAAGCATGGTAGATTCTATTTCTAGTAGTTCACTCTATTAGATTCTTGTCCATTTATCTTGAGGTGGTTGTAGCCTCTTTGTAGTCAGTGAGATTCTTTTGTAATAAGTAGTATGCTCTATGCAGTGTGCCTTCCTGTAAGTGTAGGCCCCTCATTGTATTGCATACTTTCCACAGAAGTATCATCTAACTGTGGGTAGGCTTCCCACCATGGTTTTTCTGTTTCTAGGTTTTCCACATACAAATCATGGTGTTATGTGGTATGGTTGCTTTGCATTGATTATGTGGTTAATTGTTAAATTGTATTGTTTACCAATATCTGATCCTACTGACATCTGTATGTGCTTTACCGGTACTTGATTTGTTTAAGGTTGTATTGTCGATTAAAAGTTATAATCTGTTAACAACTAATTCACCCCCCCCCTGCCCTCAGTTTTTCACCGGTTATCCTAATAGAAAGCACTAGGCACTTTGAGACATGGCAAGGATATTTTCAATACCAATCTTGTTGACTACTCAAAAACTATAGAAGGGAATCATATTTTTGTGCATATTTTGTGAGGAAAGACCCTTAGGTTATGCTGGTCTAGAGTGGAGATGTCAGACAATGTTAATGGAAGATTCTTCTTGAAAAAAAAGATTCTTAGTAGATGTTATATTGTAGTTGTATAGTACATATTTTAATAAAATATTCAGAGGGAAATCAAATGAGTAGATCACGTTAAATTTTGAATAGATTTGGGAGGTTAACCTACAGGTCTATAGAAGCAATAAGGCACCAATTTACTTTTACATATTTTAGGTCGACATTGCTGGAATGTTTTATTGGGATGTCTATGCATACATGTGAGACCATCAAAATTACAAATCCTAACTAGATATATCATTAAATTAATGAGCAATTTGGAGGAGATAACTTGAATTTTGATGGTGATTTATGTTGGGAGGAAATTACAAGTCTTAATATAGATTGAATACTTAACATAATAGACATGATGTATATAACATCTGACATCTCATTTTGCTTTATCAAGATAAGGACACAAATTAGAGAGAATATGATTAAGATATACTAACTTGGCATGTGAGATAGACTAGGAGTTAACAGTCATCATTACCTTTTTATAGATATGGACATGTTGCATCCCTATGAAATTCAATGTTTGTAAGTACTTTTTCCCATTTCCCATTAAGATTGATCATCAATGTGTATTAGCCAAATTCAATTTGTGGTCTCCCCACTTGATTTGCAAGGTGTTCATGTTGTAAGATAAAAAATAATGAAAATGTTTGAAGGTTGCTTATGGTACTGATAGAGAAGGAAGAAAATGAAAATGGATAACCTATGGAAGGCACACCATTTTCTATCATTTGCGCAATAGAGACACCCAAGCTACATGCACAATGTTGTTCAACCACATGAAAACTATTCTCATGGTCTTGAAAATTTGTTCAATCAGAAAAATTCTCTAGTTGGGATAAAGAAAATATGGCTTAAAAATTTGAAATATCTTCAGGGTCATTTCAGGCACATGTTTCTCATGGTTTGGCCTCTTGATGTACATTTCTAGGATTATAAAAAATGAGAACAAAACAAAAGTCTCCCTAGTTAGGTGAAAATGACACAAATGAATGAAAGTTCCACCAAATAATAGCAAAAAGGTGGTGGGAGTGAGACAAAAAGTCTACTTTGTCTTAAGTGGAACCGAATTCACCTAGCATAAGCTTATAAGGCTGAAAAAGTGAGCGTGTTTGCATTTTTAAAGTGGCTAAGCTACTAAGAAATTTTGCTAGCAATTTAAAAAGTGGTTTAAGTGATAATAATATCTACTTGGTTCTAGAAAAGATTTGAACATTGAACAATGTTTTTTCCTAACATGTTTTGATAGTGGTGCAACCATGTATGTGTTAGACAGTTCAAATAACCGGAAGACAACTGAGAGGGTGGGGGGTGAATCAGTTATCATAGATTATAGGAACTATTAACAATTTAAACTTTAATATCGGAACCCAAAATATTAATACTGGAATAGAAGTTAAACCAATTAAACATAAACAATAATCACAAAATAAATACTATCCACATGAGACCAAGATTTGTACGTGAAAAACCTGGTAAAGGGAAAAACCACGGTGGGAAGCCTACCCACAGTCAGATAACACTTCTGCAATAAGTATGTGAATTGCAATTGAGGGCCTGCACTTGCAGGAAGACCAATATCCTAGAGCGCATTGCTCATCAGAAAAGGAGCCTCACTGACTACATAGAGATCCAAACTACAATCTGGAGAAGTATTGAACTGCAAAAGATACCATCTCCTATGCCTGAGTACAGTTTCAGTTAAGCTCAATACCTGAGGACTAAATACTCTTACATATACCTAATTCAATCTCCAATTATCGACCAACTCCTTTGCCTGAATGATATTACATTATTTGCACATTACATTCTTTGACCATGACCTCTAACCATAACCATGATGATCTACAATGAGATCTTACATCTATATATATAAACCCTCGACCATAAACAATTAGGTTAGCCACCAAACAATAAACCAATTACATAATTACAAGCCATGTCGGCCTTAGACCAAACAAATAATATCCAACACATGAGACAACCCAGAAATACATTGAGAGGTCCAATCCACACGTTACATTAAAGCCAGTCCATAACCTAGATCAACCGAGACCCACTATAGGTCCACATGTTATAGCAATGATCTCCATTTTCTAAGTCTCGAACATGATCACCAACAACATCCTGAAACTCTACCAGAAGCTGCACCAACACTACTTATGCGATTCATCAAAGACACTACTTATGCAAAAACACTACTTTATCAAAAACACTACTTGTGCAATTCATCAAAGATCTTCATCAAAATCTCTACTGGTGAAACCTTCGTTGGAACCAAAAGCCCAGCTTCTAAGCAAGCAGGATGACATTCAATCACTAGACCAAAACCAACTCACCAAATATGAGCATGAGTATCATGAATAATTCAGTTCCATCACCAAACTATACCGAAGTCTATTAGATCATGGCGGATCCAAATCAACCAGAAACCACTCAACCTACCAAAGCCAGAAAGGTGTTGGTAAAGCATCCAAACATCTAATGTTGGCATCAATGACAAAATATCAATGCAACACATAATCAATTCCACCAAATGGCCAACAATCTCCCACTTTGGCATTGATGGCAACACTAGATGTGAAAAACATCTAAGTACCAAGAAATGCCAAACAAGTCTCCCTCAATGGAAGAAAACCAACAATCTCCCATATACAACTCTGAATGTCAATATCTCTCCCCCTTTGACTTTTTTTCTTTCTTTCTTTGTATTTTTCACATCAATATCCCTCCCCCTTTGACATCAATGCCAAAAATATGACAAAAATATCAAAGCAAAAACATAAACCACTGAATCACAAAGATGACTACTCCCCTTGAGTAGTAGCATCCCACATCAGTGCTAGAATGAATAGTATCTCTGATA
Organism: Cryptomeria japonica; assembly: GCF_030272615.1. Lineage (NCBI taxonomy): Eukaryota > Viridiplantae > Streptophyta > Pinopsida > Cupressales > Cupressaceae > Cryptomeria > Cryptomeria japonica. Next base: position 234,643,701 of record NC_081413.1, on the reverse strand, counting down.
ATGCACATCAGACTGATGCCAAACTGCATCAATCAAGTCTCTACCGGAGGGGAAGAAAATCCCAATATGTCTCTCAGGTAATCAAATGATTCCTTGGGCAAAGTTTTAGTGAAAATACCTGCAATCTTCTCTTTAGTGTTCACATAAACCATTCTAACTTCATTTTCTTCCATTTTTTCTTTCAAAATGTTATACTTGATAGATATGTACTTTGTTTTAGAATGAAATGCCAAATTCTTTGATATATCAATAGTAGCAGAGTTATCATAGTTTATAACTAGCGGTACAACATAATCCATCTTTATATCCTTCAACATTTGCTTCATCCATAGAACTTGTGTACAGTTAGTAGCAGCAACAACATACTCAACTTTAGCAGTAGATAAATAAGTACATGACTGTTTCTTCCTGATCCATGAAACCAACTTCTTTCAAAAAAAGAAAGCTCCACCAAAAGTACTTTTCCAGTCATTAACATCTCCAACCCAATCACCATTTGTATATGCACATAAAGTAAAGTTATCATCCTTAGGGTACCACAAGACATATTCTGATGTACCTTGCAAGTATCTAAAAATCTTTTTCACCGCAATCTCATGATTTTCTCTAGGATCACTCTAAAATCTTGAAACAATACAAACAACATTCATAATGTCAGGCCTAGTCTGAGTCAAATAAAGAAGACCTCTAATCATAGATTTGCATCTTGTAGGATTTACTGATGTAGATACATCTTTTCTTGTCAATTTCTCACTTGTAACCATAGGAGTACTTACCGGTTTAGAATCTCTCATACCAAATTTCTTCAACAATTCCTTAGCATATTTAGTTTGACAGATAAAAATACCTTTGTCAGTTTGAGTAATCTACAAACCTAAGAAAAATTTCATCTCACCAATCATTGACATCTCAAATTCTTTCTCCATATTCTTAGAAAATTTTATGCATAACTTAGCTTCACCTCCAAAAATAATGTCATCAACAAATATTTCAATAATCAGTATATCATTATCAGTGATCTTATAATATAAATTACTGCCAACACTGCCCTTAGTAAAATCAAGCTTCAAAAGATATTTATCCAACCTTGCATACCAATATCTAGGTGTCAGAGTTGAGAAATACAATACCATAGGAGCCCAAATGATCTCTGCAAGCTGAATAAACCTATTACAAGGAGAAGCAAGGAAGCAACAGAGAAAATCACAAACATAGGAAAATACTCAAGAATGTGAGAGCTTTGTATTCACAAAAATGTGTAATAGAATTATGATACAAAAGAAAATATTCAACCTCTAATAGGTCAAGAAACCCTAAAAGGGAAAACCCTAGGCTTGCACATAATAATTAACAAAAGAATTAATTATTATGCACCTAATGTTAGCTTAAGTGTAAAAGAGATAAAGGGGAACTTAATTAATAAACAAATGTCGTTTAATTAATCAAGTAAAGATGCGATTACTCTAACACCCCCGCTTAAGTTAGACTTAGGGAGAAGCTAAAACCTAGAACAACTACTGAAAGTGGGAAAGATGGGTCCTGACAACAAGGCCTAATTAGGTACCCAAATACAACCAAATCTCTATGAACTAAAGAAATAGAGAAAACCACATGGGAAAAAACTCTACTCCAAATAGAGATGGAAAATAAAGAAGAACACCACTAAAGTAGGAAATAGCTACAAACATTGTCGAAGAGTAACTATTGATCTGAAGAACCTCCACTGAAATAGAACATGACCAGGTAGAGAAGACTATAATCTGCATGAGTGCCCTCAAATGACAGTACTCAAATTAGATGGCAAACAAAGGTAAACAACTGAACTTGATGATATAGATGGCATGAGGAACCAAAGCTTGAAGAGATGATCAATTGAACCACGGAAGCATTAGAACCAATAGGACAAACCTCCCCATAATGTTGAAAAGCGAGAGGGACAAGCACACTGAAAAGAATGGCCAACAAAAACTACATGACGACGAACCAGGAACATTGAAGGTGTAGAGAAAGTACATAGTGTCGTGGAAGGAACACTCACTTGAAACACATCATAAGGCAAATGTTGTGGAAGGAACACTCACATGACAAATGTAGATGGCAAACAAAGGCAAACATCAACCCCCCATGGCAATTTATAAGTAGTGCATGTACAATAAGGCACAAGATGTGCAAGATCCCAAGTAAAAAATGCATGATGGTACTTTATGTCAGTGTGTTTGCATTAAAAAGCTACAATGATAAGAAGAATGGAAACAGAAAGAACAACCAAAAATGAGACATCCTACTCAGAGAAAGAGATCCCAAGACCTGAAACATCCAAGATATTTACCAGAGTGTTGGAAAGAAAAAAAATGAATAAAATATTCTTGGAGTAGAATCTGGAAAGAAAACTCATATGACTAGAAAGTACACAGAACAAGCTTTCCAACAATATAAAGTATTTGAAAAAAAGAGTTTGGATGCTCATTCTATAGCCCCAAAAGTGAAGAAAAGTGACCCGACTTTGATTGGAAAAAAGAATAGTCAAACAGAAATATTAGAAAAAAATTCTAAGACCATGAGGTCTAGTTTAGAACCAGCTTTCTGACGCCTATTTGTTTTCAAAAAAATGACTCCATATGCTCAAGATATGAAGAAAAAACCAACCCCTCTTAGGTGCTTGTTTCAATCCATATAAAGCTTTCCTTAACCTTCAAACTATATATGTATCATCTGATAGTAAAAAACCATTAGGTTTCTCAATATAAACTTCATCATCAAGATCCCCATTCAAAAATGCACATTTAACATCCATCTGATAAACCTTGTAGTTTTTATAAGCAACATAGGTAGGAAATAATCTTATAGATTCAATCCTAGCTACAGGTACACAAGTCTCTCCATAATCAATTCTTTCCTTTTGAGAATATCGTTTACAAACCAATCTAGCCTTATTCCTTATAACTTTACCATCCTCATTCATTTTATTCCTAAAAACCCATTTAGTTCCAATAACTTTTTTATTTTTAGGTCGGGGAACCAAGGTCCATGTGTTATTTTTCTCAATCTGATTTAATTCTTCTTCCATAGCTATCAACCAATATTCATCTTTACATGCCTCAATTACTGATACCGGTTCAACTTGTGATATTAAACATACCTCATTAGTTTCCATTCTTCTTCTTGTCATCACTCCATTGCTCTTATCCCCAATGATTTGATCTTCTGAATGATTCAATATCACATACCTAGGAGTCTTTTGACTTTCTATTCCTCTTTCTTGTTCTTCAATTACTGTAGAATTCCCTGATACTTCCAGAGTAACTAGTTTAAACCCTCTATTCTGGTAAAGGTGCTACCAGTTCAGATATAATCATTTCCACTACCGGTTCTTTCTCATAAACTCTGATTTGACTTCTGTTCAGCTCATCTACTTTGACATTAGCACTCTCCACAATTCTTTGCAATCTCTTGTTATAACATCTATATACTTTTTTTTCCTTACAATAACCAAGAAATATTCCTTCATCACATCTGGGATCAAATTTCCCAATGATATCATCTCTCTTGATATAACATTTACTACCAAAAATTCTGAAATACTTGACTGTAGGTGTATTGTCAAACAATAATTCATAAGGTGTCTTACCGGTTTCTCCTTTGATATGTACTTTGTTCAATGTATAAACCGTTGTGCTCACTGCTTCTCTTCTGTATATATGAGGTAGACTAGCTTCCATCATCATTGTTCTAGCAGCATGCAAGATAGTTCTATTCTTCCTTTCCACAACTCCATTCTACTGAGGTGTCTAGGGAGCAAAAAATTGTCTTCTTATACCATGCTTCTCACAAAAGTTATTAAACTCATCGGATGTGAATTCTCCACCATTTAACCTCAAACATTTAATCTTCAATCCTGTCTCAATTTCCACTTTAGCCTTAAATATTTTAAACTTTTCAAATGCTTTAGATTTTTCTTTTAGAAAAGTAACCCACATCATTCTAGAATAATCATCAATGATTAGCATGAAATATCTATCACCTTGAAAACTTTTAACTCTAGCAGGGCCACACAAATTAGTATGAATAAGATCAAGAACATCATTTGATTTATCTTGTATACTTCTAAAAGAGGTTTTGACCTGTTTACCCATTTGACATTCTTTACATACCGAATTATAGGGCTTCATAATCTTAGGTATATCCCTAACTGCCTTAGTTGAACTGATCTTCACAATGCAATCAAAATTCACATGACACAACCTTTTATGCCATAACCAACTCTCATCAATCTGTGTAATCAAACATGTCTTCTCACTGGAGTTCAATCTCCAAACCAGATCTAGTAATGATTTTGCATTTTCCATCCTTGAACTGTAATTTAAATCCCTTATCTACAAATTAACCTACACTCAAAAGATTATGCCTTAAACCTTAAACATAATAAACATTGTCAGTATTGCTTTTACCATCCAATGATATAGTTCCTTTTCCTTTGATCATACAAGCTTTGTTATCTCCAAATCTAACTAGACCGCCATCAAATTCTTGAAATGACAAAAACTTCCCTTGATCTTCAGTCATATGATGTGAACAACTGCTATCAATTACCCATTCATTCCTATCTTGAATTTTAGCATCAAGTGCCTTTTCTTTGGGTACATTCTCTTTCAATGCCAGATCATCTTCTTTGATAGCCAAGAACACCCATTCCTTCCCATTACCAAAACCACTAGCAAAGTCTTTTGTCAGTTCATCATCAGAATTAGTAATGCCTTCCTCACCCACTATGTAGCATGATTTGTCTTTGTTTTTCTTATACTTATACTTGTTCTGATATCCAGGGTTAAGCTTAATTTATCTTCTAGCTCTTTCTTCAAATCTTGAATTCCTTTTAGGACATCTAGATGCAAAATGACCAATCTTATTACATGCAAAATATTTAAAAGGTTTTTTTCCTTCATACTTACTTCCTATCGGTCCTTTAGGTACTCTTTTAGCAAATAGTGCTTTAAGTTGCTCAAACTCATAATCTTCTCTCTTTATATCTTCTAATTCCTTTGCATATAAAGCTTTCTAGTCTTGCTTACCGGTTGTAGATGTAGATGCGTGAAAAGAAGGTTCAGACTTCACAGCTCTAGAAGGTCCAAATTCTTCAAGCTCAAAAGAAAATAGTTTCTCAACCAAGGTATCTCTATTGATAGATGTCTTAGCGATTGTTCTCAACTCATTAATAGTAGTCGCCTTCATTTTGTAAGCTAGTGGTAGGGCTCTCAGAACTTTAGAAATAATTTCATCTTCGCTTAGAGTTCCACCAAAACATTGAATTCCCATAACAATCTTATTTACCCTTTCGATGAATGCAGTAATCCTTTCATCTTCTTCCATCTTCAGGTTTTCGTATCTCACCCGGTAACCATCAAGTTTAGCAATCTTCACTATAGGGTCACCTTCGTTAAGAGTTTGCAACTTATCCCATATAGTCTTTCCAGATGATTTGTTAGTTAATCCCATTATTTGTTGATTAGAAAGTGCACCCAAGAGGGATTCTCTTTCTCTACAATCATTCTCAAGCTCCTTGTCCAGGTTTTCTAGAGGAGGATTTCCAGATCCCAGATTATAAGGTGTGACACCATTTTATGTGATCTCCCAAATCTCCTTGCCAAGACATCTCAATTGAGTCTAAATCTAAATCTTCCATATTGTGTAATTTGTTACATCAAGCCTCAAAATATCCCTTTGAAAGATAGGTCCAGAAGAACTGGATGAACTTGAACAGTTAGTTTCCACAGGATCTTCCTTAAGCGGTTAAGCTTTCTATAGAGAGGACCAATGCTCTGATACCAATTTTTAGACAGTTCAAATAACCAGAAGACAACTGAGAGGGGGGGGGGTTGAATCAATTGTCACAAATTATAGGAACTATTAGCAATTTAAACTTTAATACCGGAACCCAAAACATTAATACTCAAATAACAGTTAAACTAATTAAGCATAAACAATAATCATAGAATAAATACCATCAACATGGCACCAATATTTGTAAGTGGAAAACCCGATAGAGGGAAAAACCACGGTGGGAAGCCTGTTGGCAATATTACATTATAATAGATAATGAAAGATTGTTGACATTTCAATAAGGATATTGAGAAGGTTGTTGATGATTATGGGCATAACTGATTAAAGATGTTTTACTATCTTGATATTATTATTTTGTCATTGATGTCAAGAAATTGATTTTCTAATTTAGTATGATGTTGCCATATCTTGAGAAGTATGATATGAAGATTATAAAGAAGTCGGTAAAAGACACAGGAAAGAATATGATGAATAAGGGGATAAGTTATTCAATGGGAAACTACTACTAAATTAGACAATGATGAGATCTTGATGTTTTAGATTGTTTTAACATCATACATATGTTGTAAAATGTAAAGGCTAATACTATACTATGTTATCATGCAAAGAACCTAGTCGGTAAACCCTAAGGTTATTGCTATCGGTTAATGAAGGCAAAATGTCTACCGAGTGAAGTTTAGTATTTACCGAGTTACAACCGAGCTATAACAGAATGCATTAAATGTTTACATGTGATATTTAATGGAAGAAGCTAATGAGCTGGAGTGGATCAATGATTAGTAAGCCGTGGAAGAAGTTTGTTAATGAATCTAAGGCAATGGAAAGTCAGAATGAAGATCTACAGCTCAGATTGAACTGCAATACCCTAACACAAGTTCCAAGGTGACAATGCAAGTTCCAAGGCAGGGTAAAACATTTTCAAATTGAAAGATACATTGAACCTGGACAAGATTGAAGATCTGATGGCTATGATTGATCATGGGAAATGTGATCAATGAGATTGAGCAGTTAGAAGATTGTTTATAAATAGGAAGCTGTTGATAAACAATGTATGTAGGCAAGTGTATGCACAAGGATGCTACATAGTGATTACCGAGCACAAAAGCTTGAAGACTTGTTAGAATAATAGAGTATTGGTGCCCAATAGTTAGACAAGATTAGTTCTATGTCTAGATTGTATTGAACAAATAGGAATCTGCTTTAGCATTTTAGATGTGAAGTTGCAGATAGATTTTTATTATTGTTATTTTGTGAAAGTGACAGAAAATCTCTTAACCAAGTGGACTTAACAGTCTTATATGTAAGTCCTCTAGCAAGGTGACATTCAGATTGAGTGTTTGAAATCCTTTGACAAGGTCACTTCTAACAAAGTGAAGATCCTAACAGATCTGAGGGAAATCCCTTAACAGGGTCACATCGAGCAATGTGTTTGTTATCTTTAACAGGATTTTCTTTTAACCGAGCATACTCTAGAAGAGTATATTTCTTAGTGGGTCCGAAATCCCATAGTGGTTTTTCCCTATTTGGGTTTCCAAGTTAAATCTGGTGTTATGAGGTTTATATTGTTCATATGCTTTTGAGTTTGCATGTTTGACAGCTTTTGGTTATATGATTGATATATATGTTACCGAGGTTGAATCTAATGTTTTTATGGATGATTAAGTTTGTATAATTCAACCCCCCTCTCATCTTGATTGGCTATTGGATTTGTACTTATATTAAGTATCAGAACTATCAATTGGTATCAGAGCTTTGGACTCCGAAAGGAAAGTTTAAAGGCACTTGAGTTAAAGATCCAAAGATGTATAAGAGGGATGCACTGAAGCTGAACAAGTCAAGTTTCTCTACATGGCAAAAAAGGATGAAGCTACATCTATCAGGAGTTGGAGAATATGCTATATACTATTTGAAGAATTATTTTGTTGCACCGAGCAACTATCCATTGAATATGGAAGAGATAAAGGAAAAGCAAGAACATATTCAAGCAATGATTGAAATAACATTTACATTGACTGACTCAGAGTTTAATGATCTAGAAGGCTGCAATGATGCAAAGGCAATGTGGACTAAGCTCATATCTGTATATGGAGGAGATGAACATGTTCAAAGAGCAAAAGTAGATAGTTTAAGAGGACAACTTGAATCTATGAGGATGAATGAAGGTGAGAACATAAACCAATATAGTACAAGACTAAAGGAGATTGTAAATGAAATCAAAGGAGCAAGAGGAACTATTGAAGAAAAGGATGTAACAAGTAAGTTGTTAAGAACCCTTCTACCTGCCTATGCAATTCGAGTCTCTACAGTCAATGAATTGAGGTATGTACCTAATATGCCAGTTTCCTTGGATGCTACTATTGGTAAGATACATGCATTTGAGTTAAGTAATTTTGATAACAGTGGGTCATCGGTAAATAAAGTTGAATCTACATTTAGTTCTTTTCATCTGAATGAATCTAATGATTACAGTGAAAGAAAATATAAGTACTCTGAAGGAGATCACAGTGGAGCAAGTGAAAGATTTCAGAAGAACATGGAAGAAATACACAAACTGTATGAAGAAATCAGAAAGCAAGAAGAGTTTGAAGCACTATTGGCCAAAAGGTTATTGAGAGGCAAAGGTAAGTATAAAGGAAAACTACCTTTGAAATGTTTCAATTATGATAAGATTGGACATATGGCTTCTAACTGTCTTGACAAAGATTTTATTGAAAAGAGAGATTACCAAGATGATAGACAGAAAGATAACCATTACAGAGGACACCGAGACTTCAAAAGAAGAGATAGAAAGACATGCTTAATAGCTGATGAGGAATTTAATGATGATAAATCAGATGAAACTAATACAGAGGAAGTTGTTTATGTGGCTATCAAGGATGGATCAGATGAAGAAAAAGCCCTAATATCTCACATAAACACTAATGATTATTGGATTACAGATAGTGGATGCTCACATCATATGACAGGAGATAAACACAAGTTTGTTATGTTAGAAGATTATGGTGGAGGCTATGTTAGATTTGGTAATGATGCACCATGTCCAGTAAGAGGTAAAGGATCTATAACACTTCTTGTTAATGCAAGATGCAATGATGTTTATTGGGTTGAAGGTTTGAAATACAATTTGTTGAGTGTAGTGCAGCTAAATAACACAGGTTACCGAATAGAATTTTAGAAAGGAATTGTCAAAGTTCATGACAAGCATGGAAAGTTAGCTGCTACCAGGACATAAACAAAAGGTAACACATTTCACCTTTACTCAACTCGCAATAAGTGTTTGTATACAAAGATTGATGATACCTGGTTATGGCATAAAAGGTTTTGTCATGTTAATTTTGATAATCTGATCAAAATAAATAAAAAGAACTGAGTAAGAGGTCTACCGAGTCTTGAAAAACCTGAGAATGCTATGTGCCAAGGATGCCAGATGGGTAAGATGACAAGATCTAGCTTTACAAGTAAGTCCTACACTTCTAAGGGAGTTTTAGATCTTGTGCACACTGATCTTTGTGGTCCTATGAAAGTTCAAAGTTATTATGGTGGTAAGTATTTCATATTATTTGTGGATGATTATTCAAGGATGATGTCAGTAATGTTTTTAAAAGAAAAATTAGAAGCTTTTCAAATGTTTAAATGGTACAAGGCTAGAGTTGAAAATGAAACAGGAAGACAACTGAAATGTCTTAGATCAGATAGAGGAGGAGAGTTCACATCTGATGAGTTCAACCTATTTTGCAATGATCATGGTATAAAAAGACAAGTCTCTGCACCGAGAACTCCATGGTAGAATGGAATAGTTGAAAGAAGAAACAGATCTATTGTGGATTGTGCTAGAACACTGATGATTGAGAATAAGGTTCCACAAACATTTTGGAGAGAAGCAATAAGCACAACTATTTACACCTTGAACCGAGTTCAATTGAAGAAAGGTACTTTGAAAACACCTTATGAAATCTGGTATGGCAAGAAACCTAATGTAAATTAATTTAAAATCTTTGGAAGTAAATGCTATGTTCATAAAGATGATAGAAATGGCAAGTTTGATCAGAAAAGTGAAGAAGGAACATTTCTAGGATATTCTTCTAGAAGCAAAGCATTTAAATGTCTGATCAAATCATCTAACAAAATAGTAGAAAGTGCAAATGGGAAAATTGATGAATTTGCAGAAAGAAATGATGAAGGAAATTCCAAAGAACCAGAAGACTATGATGGATTTGTCTATGTGCAACCGAGAAGTCCTACCAAGAAAACTATTGAAGAAAATGAAGGAAATATCCAGTTACCAAGTGATGAAGAAGATCATACAGAGCCTATCGAGCCTGTATTAGCCAAGTATGTAAGAAGACATCATGTACCAAGTTAGATTATAGGAGATAAGGATGATCCAGTGATGACAATGAACAATCTGAGATAGAATGCATGTTTGATATCTGAATTTGAATCGAGAATAGTGAAAGAGGCATTTAACAGTGAAGATTGGATAAATGCTATGACTGAAGATATTGATCAAATCAAGAAGAATGACACATGGACATTGGTCCCAAGACCTAAGGACAAAAATGTAATCGATACAAAGTGGATCTTCAGAAACAAGCTAAATGAAAAAGGTGAGGTCATTAGGAACAAAGCAAGACTAGTTTGCAAAGGTTATGCCCAAGAAGAAGGAATTGATTATGGTGAGACTTTTGCACCTATTGCTAGACTTGAAGGAGTAAGAACATTGTTGGCATATGCTGCTTTCAAGAACTTTAAGGTATATCAAATGGATGTCAAATCTACATTTCTGAATGGAATATTAGAAGAAGAAGTTTTCATTGAACAACCTGAAGGATTTGTTGAAGACAATGATAAAGATCAAGTATGTAAATTGAACAAAGCTTTATATGGTTTGAAACAAGCACCTAGAGCATGGTATGAGAGATTACACTCTTATTTGATTAAGATTGGTTTTATAAGGACAAGTGAGAACAACAACATGTACATGAAGAATGATGAAAATGGAATACTAATCTCAGCCATATTTGTTGATGATATTATATTTTGTGGAAATGACTCTTTATGCAAGAAATTTGGAAATGAAATGAGCAAGAAATTTGAGATGTCATTAATCGGTGAGATAAAGTATTTTATAGGTTTATAGATACTGCAAATGAAAAATGAGATTTTCATTACTCAATCCAAGTACATAAAGGAAATCTTGAAGAAATTTGGAATGGAGGATTCAAAACTAGTAAGTACTCCTATGACTACCAATTGTAAACTATCAAAGAATGATGAATCTTCATATGTTGATGAGACACTTTACCGATCTATGATTGGAAAGTTGCAATATGTTGTTCACAACAGGCCAGATATAGCACATGCAGTAGGTATTGTTGCAAGATTCTCTGCAGATCCTAAGGAAACACACATGATGGCAATCAAAAGAATTTTTAGATACTTAAAAGGCAGTGAAGATTATGGCTTAGTATATTAGAAAGGAAATTATTTTGATTTAAAAGTTTATACTGATGCTGATTGGGTAGGAAACATTGATGACAGGAAAAGCACAAGTGGAGGAACTTTCTTTTTAGGAGAAAGACTAGTGAGTTGGCTTAGCAAGAAACAAGGATGTGTTTCATAGTCAACAATAGAAGCTAAATACATTGCTGGAACACTAAATTGTACCAACATTGCATGGATCAAACAATTGTTGTAAGGTATAAATGAGAAAGTTACCGAGCCAATAACTATATTCTGTGACAATACTAGTGCCATTAATATTTCAAATATTCCTGTTATGCACTCTAAGACAAAGCACATATCTATCAAATATCATTATCTTAGAGAAGAAGATCAAGAGAAGAAAGTGGTGTTGGAATATTTTAGCACAAAGGAGAAAATAGCAGATATCTTCACCAAGCCACTACCAAAGGACACTTTTGAATATCTCAAAAGTAAGTTAGGGGTCCTACCCCTATCTTCCATTCATTGATCGAGTTTGGTGAAAGCATCAATTCGATGACTCTATTGAATATCTTTTGGGAGTTGATGCTGGAGTTACACACTTTAGAATGTTTTCTAAAAGTGTATTGGAATTAATACTATAATAATACAGCGAATGATACAGGGAACAAAAATTGAAGATAAATGCTCTGACCAAGACTCAGTTGATATCTTTTTTGGCATTGTTGTCAAAGGGGGAGAAGACCTACCAAAGGGGGAGAAGACTAATATATGGGAAAAGACTGAGAGAAGATATAGAATGAAATAAAGACTAAAAATAGAAGAGAAGTCTAATGTATGGGGGAGAGCATTTCAAGCATTTTAGAATCACAACAATCCAAATCTTTCAAAGTTCAAATCAATTGGTTTTGCCATCAATGCCAAAGGGGGAGATTGTTGGCAATATTACTTTATAACAGACAATGAAAGATTGTTGACATTTCAATAAGGATATCACTATCGGTTAATGAAGGCAGAATCTCTATCGAGTGAAGTTTAGTATTTACCGAGTTACAACCGAGCTATAATAGAATCCATTAAATGTTTACATGTGATATTTAATGGAAGGAGCTGATGAGCTAGAGTGGATCAATGATTAGTAAGTCGTGGAAGAAGTTTGTTAATGAATCTAAGGCAATGGAAAGTCGGCATGAAGATCTACAGCTCAGATTGAACTGCAATACCCTAACACAAGTTCCAAGGTGACAATGCAAGTTCAAGGTGGGGTAAAACATTTTCAGATCGAAAGATACATTGAACCTGGACAAGATTGAAGGTCTGATGGCTATGATTGATCATGGGAAATGTGATCAATGAGATTGAGCGGTTAGAAGATTGTTTATAAATAGGAAACTGTTGATAAACAATGTATGTGGGCAAGTCTATGCATAGGGATGCTACATAGTGATTACTGAGCACAAAAGCTTGAAGACCTGTTAGAATAATAGAGTATTGGTGCCCAACAGTAAGACAAGATTAGTTCTATGTCTAGATTGTATTGAACAAATAGGAATCTGCTTTAGCATTTTAGATGTGAAGTTGCAGATAGATTTTTATTACTGTTATTTTGTGAAAGTGACAGAAAATCTCTTAACCGAGTGGACTTAATAGTCTTATATGTAAGTCCTCTAGCAAGGTGACATTCAGATTGAGTATTTGAAATCCTTTGACAAGGTCACTTCTAACAAAGTGAAGATCCTAACAGATTTGAGGGAAATCCCTTAACTAGGTCACATCTAGCAATGTGTTTGTAATATTTAATAGGATTTTCTTTTAACCGAGCATACTCTAGAAGAGTATATTTCTTAGTTGGTCCAAAATCCCACAGTGATTTTTCCCTATTTGGGTTTCCATGTTAAATCTGGTGTTATGAGGTTTATATTGTTCATATGCTTTTGAGTTTGCATGTTTGACAGTTTTTGGTTATATGACTGATATATATGTTACCGAGGTTGAATTTGATGTTTTTTATGTATGATTAAGTTTGTATGATTCACCCCCCCACTCTCATCTTGATTGGCTATTGGATTTGTACTTATATTAAGTATCAGAACTATCAAAGCCTACCCACAGTCATATAATACTTCTGTAGTAACCATGTGAATTACAATTGAGGGGCCTGCACTTGCTAGAAGGCCAACATCCTAGAGCGCACTACTCATCACAAAAGGAGCCTCACTGACTACATATAAATCTGCCTTAAACTGAAATCTGTTATTTATTTATCTCTGGAAATAATATAAAAAAAATTTAAAAATGAAGGGAAATGCAGAAAATGTTATGTTAATGTTATTAGTATTTTCTATGCTATTTATATGCTGCTGCAAATGTATTTACTACTGTCATTTTATTTTACTTAAAACAAAAAAAGCAAAAAGCTAAAGTAGAACCATGTAAATTTTAGTTTCCCAATAGATATCTAAGTGAAGTTAAAAAAATGCTCCTACAGTCATATTTATTACTGTCATTCTTATTCCTGTTTATACATTGCTGAAAATTAATCTATAAACAAAATCAATAATAATAAAACTATTTAAAGTTTTGTTTAGCTTGTTGCTATCCTTCACTGTCATAAAATGTATTGCTGTTTGAAAAAAACAAAAAAAAAGGGGGAAAAATATATGCAGATTTAGTCTTAAACAATGAGGGTATAAGTTAATCTATTTAACAAACTACATCTAGCTATGGGCTGCTTGTACACTTTTACATTTTTAACATTCCTACATGATGATGTCTAGATTTGTTTTTAGGAAAAGAGACTCTAACCCTAAGAGATTGATATATATATGTATATATATATATATATATACATATAGAAATGAACATAAATATAAACATTAAAATATGTTTAAATCTAATATATATATATATATGTATGTATATATATGTATTTTTAAAAATGTTAAACAAAAAAAATATATAATAAGCAAAAAAAAAAGAGGGGGGGAGTACCTTCCCCAAGGCTGAACCACTGTGTGTTAACACAGTGGACGACACATAGGCCAGACCACTGTGTTTACACATAGTGGACTGCGTGGGAGGTGCCGCCACTATGTGTAGACACAGTGGACGCCCTAGGATGCCATTGTTCTTACACACAGTGGATGACACCACCCACCATTGTGTGTGCACATAGTGGATGACACCGCCCGCCACTGTGTGTACACACAGTAGCTTCCGGGGGAGCCCTCACTGTGGAACCTGACCTCCTCTCGGCCTCCGCCCTTCCATTCGGCCACCGGCTTGCCCTAATTCGGCTGCTGCCTTGCCCTATTTTGGCCCTGCATAACACACAACATACACACACACACACACTCAAAATAGCATAAAAAAACAATAAACCCTAACCCATTTTGGGTTAGGGCAAAAAAAAACAAATTAAGGAAGGAAAGGGAAGAATATTTGATGTAAAAAAAATGCAACCCTAACCCAATTTCAGGTTAGGGTTAGCATTTAAATAACTAAGAATAATAAAAATGCAACCCTAGCCCATATTTGGGTTAGGGTTTGCATGTAAAAATAATGGGAGGGAATTTGAATTAATTTTTTAAATTACAACTTGAAATTTAGGGTTAATTCTTAAGTTGCATTATAATATTTAATGGGCATAGTTGATTCTTTTTATTAAAAGAAATGTACATGTATAAATAGGTTTAAATATAGAATTGTCCACCCAAATTGTTCATATGTATATAATTTATATATATGCTATATTTTTCAGTATAGGTATATATACAATTATTTATACATATTTGAGGTTAAATTGAAAGCCTATTTAGATTTATTTTATTAAATTTTATATAGTTATCTTATCGCATTATTGACGTAATTTTATCAAGGAATTTTAATAAGGATATTTCTTAGATAATTTTTGTATTTAATTAAATATGGACGTCAAGTGGAAATTAATTTGGGGAAAATTTGTAAACGAGAATTATTAATTAATTTAAACGAATTTTTAACCTATGAGGCCAATGTTGGCCAAATTATTTAAATCGTCAAATTTGAAGGTTTAGGGGAAATTAAAACTGACTATAGTATAAAATTAGATTTATTTGGCAAATGACATTATTGAATTTGAACCCTTACCGGTTAGATTTAAATAATGGAATTGCGTGCGCTCGATTAATTAAATTTTTAACTTAAGATATCCTCATCATCATTCAATTAGCCCAACATAATTTAAATGCATTTGAGATATCTAGATATCCCTTGACTTTAATTAGCGGCAAATTAATTAAGCTGATTAAATTAACTAATAAGATTGAGAGGACCCTCTTAAGGAATAATTAGCCCTCATTTTAATGTCGCCCTTTTGAGTGAGTTAGCTAACCCAATGTTAGTAAACATTTCCACTTACATCTTAGTTAAGACAAAATTCAATTTTTTTCTTTATAGTGTAGACTATTTTGAGAGTTTAGGTGTTTAAAAAAAAAAATTTATTGTTTTGCTTTTTGCCCAAAAGTTTGGGCACAACACTTACTAGATTTGTTTTGTAGCACAAGCCAATTAAACCAAAAAGTTATCCACAAAATTGAAAATAGTAAACAAAAACCCTTACACATTCACATAAATATAAAAAACTAGAAAAAACATCACACAAATCTTCACTATCATTAGGGAAAAACAAAAGAATTTATGTAAATACCAAAATGCAAAACTGTTAAATTTAAAAATTAAAAAAACCTAACCGTATATTTTATCACCAGGTCACAATAGATAAGAGATTGAAAGTGTTTTGCCTATAGAGAAGTGGGGTTATAAAGAAGTAGATAAAGCATTGCTATAATAGATAATGATGAAAAAACCATTATGTCTACTGAGCATAAAAACCTTTAGAAGAAAAACCTATGGTTGTAGAGAAAAAATAAATAGAAGGGGAATCCATGCTCTAGAAAAGTGAAAAAACTTATGTAAAAAGGATTATGGAAGCAAACGGTGGGAAAACTTATGTGAAATAACAATTAATCTTTTCCCACTATTTTCATGCTCATGGACAGAGAAGGGAAAAATTTTTTTGCAAAAAGAAGTAACCCAAAAATTATTAGACCAATCAAATTGTAGATAAATAATTTTATTTATTTATTAAATTTTATAAATTACATTTCAACTTTATTAAAAACAAAATTTATGTTAAAAAAATCATGTTTTGTGATTGGTGTAAATTAATTGACTAAAATGCAATAGTATTGTCTACAACAAGTACTAATAAAATATTTAGTAGGAGATGCTAAGGGGTTTCAGAGAGAGTAAAAGAGTTCAAGAGGGAAACTGATGACGCTAACCCTGACTAGTGTCAAAATGAACTAGGTTGTGTGTGTAAGAAGATAATAGAGACATCTATGATAGGGTTAAAAGTGGGGAAAGATCGATATAAAAGTGTCCAACATTAGGGGGAAAGCATATTATTTTAGGTTATAAGATAAATAAATTTAGGATTATCATTCAAAACTTTAGGTTTTAGTATTAACTATTTTAGAATTAATAATTAATAAATTAAGTTCTAGTATGTTATAAATTAGGTTAGCTATGTATATAATAGATAAGAGATAAAATAATTTTAAAAAACTAGTGAAAAATATAGAATAATATCAAAACAAGTTTAGGTATTATTATGTTATAATATAACTTATTTTTTTATGTGAAAACATGTTATTTTATGTTCAACTATTAATTCTTCTTACTTGAATATAAATTTATTATAACAATAATATGTCTTCCTTAAAAAAAATAGGATCACTTTATTGATCAATAAGTTAAGCTTCAAAGAAAAATATGGACATATTTTTACAACAAATGGTATTTTAGTGTTTAAGTATGGGGGACTTTTAGATTAAGTTTTGGTCAGATCTTTAAAAGGTCATTTTTTGGACACTTCGCACTAGATGCGCTATTTTGATGACTTGAATGATGATTCATGCCTTCAAGCCTTAATTGTAGATAGTTAAATGTCTATTTTACATATCTTAAAACAAATGAAAATCTTACATTGATATTCCATGTGACAGCTACATGTTCACAAATTTAACCCTCATGACTACTGGTCTCTCTCCTTTAATAGGGTATTTGCATGAAAACCCAAGTCTTGCTATACCAAACCCGAGTTTGACTCCTTCAAACTCAAGTTAATCATTGGTCACATGTAGAACATGTGTTTTAAGACTTTAATGACCTTCCCTCCAAATTTTTTTCTTTTGAAAAAAAATTTCTTTCACGAAGTCATATGAATGTACTTCTTTTCTAAAGTTTTTACAATATAATCATAAGAATATGGCCCTCATTTTCATTTATAAGGCATATTTGAAACCTTTTCGAGTCTTTTAATGATATTTTCAAAACAATAAGGACCTAGGACCTTACAAAATGCTAGAATAAGCTTTAGGATATTAAAATTTAGACTCAAACCACCAAGATCCTAACAACAAAAAAATCCCTATTAAATGCAGTTGATATAAAACTGAAATATTGGATAACATAAACAAATGGGGGTCTAACACTAGGTATTATAATAATATCATATGTGAAAACAACCACTAATAAAACCATATATATATATAAACTATTATCCAAGCATAAACTTGATGTTTAGTTGTAATAGAGGAGTAAAAGTCATTTATTTAGTCTTTTTTATCTTGTGACTAATTATTTAGTTTTTTTTCTTACTTGATGAACAAATTAGTTATTTATTTAGTCATTTATAGACATGTTGCAAAAAATGACTAGAATTTCATCATTTTTACTTGTCGTGACTAAAGGTTTTAGTCACCTAGTCATTTATTTGCCATATTTCTAATAGTTCTCTCTCTCTCTCTCTCTCTCTCTCTCTCTCTCTCTCTCTATATATATATATATATATATATATATATATATATATATATATATATATATATATATATATATATATATATATATATATGTTTATCTCTTCTATCAATATTAAAATCAACAACAACAAAATTAAAGGAATCAACAAAAATTAATGAAGGCAATAGAATGAATCAAGGAAAAATAAAAGGAGTATAATTAGTTCACATTGAATTGAAAGAATGAGTTCAATTCCAAAGGTAAGAAAATATATTAAGAAACTAGAAGTAATAGATGTGAATCTTGTACCAAGGTTAAAAGAACCTGTCAGTAAGTCAAATAAATCAAAATGGTTATAAGGTAGAGTTATATTCATTTAAGTGCTTAATCAATATCATTAATTATAAATTAAAAATTTTGGCTACAAAAGTTGACATTGTTGACACCTAATTTATAGCATATGTATATAAGATAATTTTCACTACTATAGGGTTTGGGGTAAGTGAGTTGTGTTATCAAAGATAAGGTCATTTCAATTTTCAAAGTTTATCTATGCTTTGGAAGTTGAATATGATACATGGACTTCCTTGGGTAAAGGTAATCATAAATACGTGTATAACATACATGGTAGGAAAAAAATATAAATACAAGAACTAAAGGTCTATGGTAGAGAAATTAAATCTCCTGACCTTATTCATAGTGATTTATTTGGACAAATGAATCTACCATCAAAGGGAGCAGCTAGGTACATCAAGGAACAATTTTTAAAAATAAGGAAGAAGTGTTTGGAAACTTTAAAAGTTTATAAAATTTATAAATATTTAAAGTGAAAACATGATCAAATGAATACAAATAGATAAAAGTAGAGGATGTGTCAATAACAAGTTCAATATTTTTTACAAATAAAAAAATCTTCCATAATTTGTCTTCTCTATCTTGGTTCTAAACCTATTCCAATGTGTAGTAAGAAGCAATATGCTATTGTTCTACTGGCTACAAAAGTAGAGTATACATAAAAGAAATGAGGCACAAGAAAAGAATTAAATTGGTTATAGGATACTCTTTTATTACTTAAACACTATCAAGTAGGGCCTATTTATTTATTTATACCAATACAAGTGTCATGTTATTTTATAAGAATTGTTTAATGCTAGAACAAATCATATAGAGATCTATCACCATTACATTCAAAATCTTATCTAGTAGTAAGTGATTCATATTAAATATTGTACCAAATAGCTAATTTATTAACCAAGGATTTATGTGAGACTAGGCATGTATATTATATAAGTCTTTAGGACTATTAGAATTCACATTGAAATAATAGAAAAAATATTTTTCTCTAGACTTAACTGCTTCATACCATTTATAGAGGTATTTATCACCATATTTCTATTTATATTGTTTCATGTTGGATTAGAAAACTTCCATATTATATACTTTTGTTAAAATTGTTAAACACAATTCTCTTTTACATTTATCTCTTCAAGAAGATTAAGTAGCACACTCTTGAATATTTTAAGTCTAATATGCATCAAGTGCAAGCTCATTTATGTTATTTTTAATTTTGTTTCTTTGAAAATATTGAGTGAGAATAGAATTGCATCAAGTGCAAGCTCATTTATGTTATTTTTAATTTTGTTTCTTTGAAAATATTGAGTGAGAATAGAATTGTCCTACTTCACAAAATAGTTAACATATTCTAAGTCTAATATACATTGAATCTCTTATTTATGTTGTTATTCCTTAAGTTGTTTATTTGAAAATATTGAGTAAAAATGGACTTGTCCTAATTCATGAAAGAAAATATATTCTAGGTTTCATATGCATCGAGTTTGAGCTAATTCATGTTCTTGTTCCTTAAATATTTTGTTTGAAAATATTGAGAAAAATCATTAATTATGTGTAGGGAATTTATTATTCTTCATATGGAAAAAATATGCTACCAATAGTTTAGGGAAATAGGCTTCAAGATCAAATATTATTTTTATTTAATAGAAGCCTCAATTTCAATTTTCAACAATGACACCATTTATGTAACATTCAACATCATAACTAGGAATTAATTTCCCAACATCTTCAATTTCATCTTTTTTCTTTTATAAACAGTGTCAAAACTATCTACAAGTGGATTGATTCAATCATGCATATGAAATTGTTTTTTCATAAGATGCTATATATTGTGATGATCCATATTTTCTATTACATCCCAAGATACTTTTATTAACAGTGTCTGAAAATTATCAAATAGTGTATTAAATAAAATATGCATCTAAAATTATTTTTCACAAGATTTTTATATTGTGATGATCCGTATTTGATATTTAAGCATATATATAACAAAATTAATATATTAATCTTTTTTCTAGTAAAATCAACTCTATTTCATTGAAGAAAAAAAAAGTAAACAAAACTAATCTAAACAAAACAATTATTTATAATTGCATTCCTATCAATTAGGAGTAAAATCCAATCCATATTCTATTATTTTATATGTACTATATCCATACAATTTCAAACTTTATAAAAAGTTTGATGAACGTACGCAATGCACAACAAGGGTGCAATTGCTAGTATAAATTAAAACTAAATAGACATTTAAATTGATACAAGCTGACCGCTGAGAACTGTCCTATTCTTATATTCCTACATTGCAAGCGTGTTAAACGCTCATATGCTTTTTTTCATTATAAGACAAAACAAGTCCAAGTAAGATCAGACGTCAAAAGGCAACACTGTTTTCTAGCTCGGTTGATCTGAAAAGTAAACCATTTCGTTCTCACTCTCCGAGAGGCTACTGGAAATTCTTTCCAGACGCACAACTGTCTGCTTGCGATTGTCCCCGCCGCATGCCTGTAACCTGTCCAGCACTTCTCTCATGGATGGCCGCTGATATGGCACTCTGTTCGTACAAACCAAACCCACATGTAATACCCATAACATTTGTTCTATGCAACTATCTTCAACCGTGCGTTCATCCAGCACTTCCGTCTTTCCCCCGCCCATGCATATCGTGTTGCGTACCCAATCCACGATGTCTCCGTCCTCTCCATATTCCGCCTCACCCGTAGCTTTCATACCGGTGACTAGCTCTAATAACACCACTCCGAAGCTGTATACATCGCTCTTCTCGTTCACCTTTAGCCTATCCGCATATTCTATGCACCAGATTTTCGTGAAGGGAAAGGAAAAATCAAATAATTTGTGCAGGAAAAAAATTATATGAGAATTTGAGGAGAGAAACTCTTCTTACCTGGCGCTATATATCCGTGCGAGCCCACATAGCCAGACACTGAATGATCTTTGCCCAAGCTATCAAGCAATCTGGATACGCCAAAATCTGCAATTTTGGCCTCCAAATCCGCGTCCAGCAAGATGTTACTGGATTTCACATCCCTGTGCAATATTGGAGGGCAGCAATCATGATGCATATAACGAAGCCCACGAGCTGCACCAAGAGCGATCTTATAACGTATCGGCCATTCCCCCGCCATTTGTGGTCCTGGGCCACTGTGCAGACGGTCGAACAAGCTGCCATTGGGCATAAACTCGTATACCAAGAGCTTGAAATCTGATTCTTCACTTGAAATGCAACAGAGAAGCTTCAAGATGTTGGTGTGCCGGATGAATCCCAAAGTATCCACCTCCACTTCCACCATTTTATATTCTTCGTCGTCACCTTTTCTCTTGAAATTTCCAACCGATCTGTTGATGTTCCGGATCTTCTTTACCGCTACTGCTTGCCCGTTCTGTAGAATGACCTTGTAAACTTTTCCGGCACCTCCAGATCCAATCACGTTACTCTCCTTCAAATTGCGGACGATGTATCTCTCGTCCATTTCTGTCGAATGGAACGGCGTCATCTTCCACGATGGCCCGTCACGTGGCTTCCTGAAAGACGAGAGACGCATATAAAGGCAGCCCAAGGTCACGGCTACTATAAGTAAAGGTGGCAACAGGATAGTAGCCAAACTCTGAGGTGGCAACTTGTACGGAGACGAACACGAAGGTAGCATCAAATTCCGACCTCCGCATAGGATCGGGTTGCCCAGAAAGCTCTTCTTGTAAGCGGGATTGTCGAAACTGTCGGGAATGCGTCCAGACAAGTGATTGTTGGAAACATTGAAAGAATCCAGTTTCAATAGTCCCAACTCGGGAGGAACCCCTCCAGAAAGTAAATTGTTGGACAAATCCAGACTATTCATGTCTCTCATCAACAATGCAGGGATTTTGCCTGTAAGTTGATTGTGACCCAAATTGAGCTGACTGAGTTTCTTTAGCGACATTACGTCCTTGGGAATCTCATTTGACAGAAAATTATGGTCAAGCTTAAGAATATTTACCAGAATTAAGCTCCGGAGCTCGGGGGGAATGGGGCCTGACAAGCGGTTGTTGCTAGCTTCAAATATCAGAAGATTTGTCAGCTGTCCAACTTGCGCAGGGATTCTTCCTTCGAACCGGTTGTTGCTTATCTTCAATCGACTCAGGAACTTCGCTTGGCCAATTGCAGGTGAAATCTTGCCTTGGAACTTATTGTTGTTTAAAAACAATCCCTGGAGGTTGACTGCACCCCATAGCCCCGTAGGAATCTCGCCGCTCAGCTGGTTGTTGTCGACGTACAGATACCGTAGAGATTTACAGTCTTCAAAGGAAGAGGGTAGAGAACCGCTGAAATTGTTTGAGGTGGTTTCGAAGCCATACAACACTCCTCCCATGCACAGATTCTTTGGCAGAGGGCCCTCCAACCCGCTTCTCGTCAGATCAACTACAATGAGGTTTGAGTACGTACCCAAATTCTGGGGCAACCAGCCATTGAGCTTGTTGTCGTAGAGCATCAAGTTACTCAAGTAACGTAGCTTTCCGAGCTGAGCTGGTATCGTCCCGGTGAGCCGGTTGGAACACAGTTGAAGAAGATTCAGATTTGTAAGATTGGCAATCGCTTGAGGAATTGTGCCGTGAAGCTGATTGGCACAAAAGTCCAAGCTGGATAAGCTCGTCAGTTTGTCAATGGTCGCCGGAATTCGTCCAGACAAGTTGTTCTCATTGAGATACAGTATTCTCAAATTTGAGAGAGCCATTAAGCTGGTCGGAATATCACCCCTGAGTTGATTCTGTGACATATCCAACTCCTCCAGCTGCGTTAGATTGCCCAAGGATGCCGGGATATCGCCCCAGAGATTGTTCTGCCACAAACACAACGACTTCAGCTGTGTTAAATTGCCCAGGAAAGTCGGGATAACTCCCGACAGATGATTCTGCGAAATGTCCAACGACCTCAGCTGCGTTAAATTGCCCAAAATTTTTGGGATTCTGCCTACAAGGCTGCAGTTATCTAGCCCTAACTCTTGCAACTGATTTAAATTGGCAAGCTCAGTTGGCATCTCGCCAGGGCGCAGAGGATTACTGCCAATCGTGAAGTTCGTTAGGGACTTCAAATTCCCGACAAACCTAGGGAAGGGCCCACTTAAACTATTTCCGTGGAAGAAGAGAGCTTCCAGCTTTGGCAGCATTCCAAAGGTTAGAGGAATGGAGCCACTGAAAGCATTGTATGATAAATTCAGGACCCTCAATTCACTCAATTGGGAGATATGACTGGTTAGCGTTCCAGCGAACTGATTCAGTGACAAATCGAGCTTCCGCAAACGCTTGCAAAGCAGGAGGGCACGTGGGAAGGGACCGCTGAAAGAATTGGCTTGGAGAGTCAACACTCTGAGATTGGGAAGACCACATATAGCAGAAGTCAAGTTGCCAGAAATGGAATCACCGGTGAGATCAACAGCCGTAACGGTGTTGAATTTATCACAGGAGATTCCTTTCCAAGCGCATGGACTTTGGTGAGACTCATTCCAGTTGCTCAAAGCATTGCTGCTGTCCCTCCAATCTCCCTTTCTGATTTGCAGCAAAATTTCGCCATCATGTGAAAGAGAAGCGCAATGGGGGAGCAAAAGTAAGTAGTTGAGAATTAGTGAAAAGAGGGCGAGAGCTGGGCTGACCATGATTGCTGTCCTGTGTCTCGTAAAATTAAATTACAATCACAAAAAAGCTCGCTGCGTAGAAAATCCTGGGGAAGTGCTTTCACATTTAAAGGATTGTCGATAAGTTATTTTTCCTTCTCACGTCAGTGATGATGCAAGCTTGGTACAAATCAGAACTGAGATTTGTGCGAACAACGAAATTTCCAAATTTTGTCAAAGGAATATTTGAAGCAATTTCGTGGTGCGCACTTCGAGACATGCGCATTGTAAAGTGCGGAAACGTGAATGACCCGAAAATGTCTCAGTCGTCTTGACTTTGAAAGAGTCCAGGTCTTTCCTCTTGTAAGAGAAAATCCAACTACCTCTATTAGACGTTTATACAATTAATATCAATTCCAAATCATATCCAAAGTCACTAGCAGTTTATAAAATTGAATTAATTTTTCTTTTTAACATTTCGAAAAGTTAAGTTGGTTTTTAATGAGATAAAGTGGGAAAATGGTCATTAAATTAATTTAATTTTTTTAATATTTTAAAAATTAAATTATTTTTAATAAGATAAAGTGGGAAAATGGTCCCAAACCTTTTGTTACAGCATCAAAACAAAAAGATAAAAAACATAACATCAATTGTACTAATACAATATAAAGAGACTAACAAACAAAATAATAAAATATGATCTGACAAAACAAGAATCAAGTAGACAAACTAGATACAATTTAGATTGTTGAGGCTCATCAAAACTTTCAACTCATGCACCACTAGATTATATCTTTCTTTCCACTTATTTAGACCAGAACTTGTGTTACTTTTTTTTTATCAGTCGTTCCTTCAAATCCTTACTAGCATTATAACACTTCTCTTCTCATCTTGACTTGATAACAATAAAATAAAAAAATTGCTTATTGGATAAGTGGAAAGTTTTCATTTTTTATTTTTTTAAAACAATTTAAATCGATATTGATATGTGTTATTATAATATATAATTTAATTTTTGGTATAGTTATTGATCAAATATTTAATTTAACATTTTACTATGAATTTTCAAAAGGAATTATATGTCTTCTTTATTTTTATTAATTTGTTTGATTTTAAGTTGGATTATATAGGCATCTTTGTTTCCTTAAAGATTGTAAATAACTTCCTATCCTCCTTTGTCAAAAATTTCAATTGCTATGATCGCTTCTTCTATGAGATATTGATATTTTCTATCGACACTGATAATATGTTGAATGTATCACATAAGATTCATTTCCAAGCGCACATATTTTTTTTAGAGCCAAATTGAAGTTTCTCAAAGTATTATTGGTGTTCCTCCAATCTCCTTTTCTAATTATAAGCAAAATTATGCTATCATTGAAGAAGGAACCACAATTGAAAAGTGAAAGAAATAGTTGAGAAAGAATGAGAAGAAAGAGAGATCTAGCAAAGTATGATTGTTGACATATTTTTCAAAAATTAAATTACAATAAGAAAAATGATCGCTTTGGAGGAATTTTAAAGAAGCTATTTCAAAATTTAGGGTTTCACACGTTAAGTGTGTTGGATATTGTTGCTACTAGGATATGTTGTTCTCATTGATGTCAACATATTCCTGTGTTTGGTGTTCTGACAATTACAGAGAATTGATTTGTTTTGGTGATGAGGATTTGTTGTTCAGTGGTGAAGTAACTCTAGTATCTGTACTTCATTATTTGGTTGAGTTGTGGATTCTAGTTTGAAAATTGTTCTTCTGTGTTCAGTAGTTGGCAGATTCTGGTATTTGGTCTATTGTGCTCCAGTATGTTCATATATTTGGTTGTGGATTTGGGAGAATGTTTTGGATGTTTGTGTGTATCTTCATTTTCAATGTTTCATGATCTAGTGCTTCGCAAGTTATCTTTCTAGTCTAAATTGTTGTTGTTAAGCGTTCTTGAGTGTTAGTGTATTGATTGATGAAGATTTGAATAAGTGGTGTTGGTGCAACTATCACAGATGGTTCTAATGTTCTTTTTGGTGTTTCATGATCATGTTTTATTTTTTTGGTGGTCTGCATTGATCATTGTGTGCAGTATTGGTGATTTTGTTGATCTAGTGATATTCTTTGTGTTATGCATATTTCTGATGGTGTAATGTGTTGCGGTTGATCTTGGTGAGATTTTTGGTGGTGTTGCGTGTTCAAGGACTTAATTTAAGTCCACGCTATGTCATCTAATGCAGTGTATTGGTCTGGTGGTTTATTTATGTATCATGTGATGCAATTTTGTAATTAAGGGTTGAAGGTTTGTCCGACCTTGTAGTCAAGGTTGATGAATTGTATAAATAGGTATTATATTCATGTAATTTGGGTGTCGATGTGGTGTTTGCATTAAAAAAGAGTGGTGGTGAATTGAGGAGAGATTGTTGGGTAAACATACAGAGTTGGGTCCCAATCCTGCGGAAGTCCACGGGTTGGGAAATGAGCCCGCTAGAAACGAACAAATTGGGCACTCGTTTAGCTTTGGGTTCTCGAGCCAACAAAAAAAGGGCGTTCGTTTAGAAACAAGTGCCCGAAGCTAAATAGATGCCCATTTATTTCAAATCGGGCACCCGATTTGAAAAAATGGGCATCCATTTTTTAAATGTATATTTTTTTTTTTACCATTTTCCCATCATTTTTACTGTTTGAAAAATGGGTAGGCGTTTCTGAGGAGCACGGGTACCCATTTTTTTCACCTCAGCTGACCCCCTAGACCACTTTTACCTCCTTCCAGGTATTTAGCTTTATTTTTTATATTCTATTTTATTTATTTTTATTGTTTTTCATAAAAAAATGTTAATGTATTGTTATTTTTTAATTTTTATGTTTTAAAGTTTGAAAATCGTCTTTTATTTCATGTTTAAAATAGTTTTCAGTTTTCAAATATTGCAAAAAACATGAATAGTATTTAAACCGTAGGAAAAAAACAAAAAACAAAAAACAAAAACGTAAATGAACAGTAAACATTAGATGCAAAAAATAGACAATAAACCTTGAACAGAAAAATGAATAAACATTAGACACAAAAAATAGACAATAAACCCTAAACAGAAAAATGAACAATAAACATTAGATGCAAAAAATAGACAATAAACCCTGAATAGAAAAAAGAACACTAAACGCTAAATAGAAAAAAATGAACAAGTCCCAGGAGAAATCTGACTATCTTGGTTGATTAACCCTAAATTTGACTATCTTGGTTGAGTAACCCTAAATTTGACTATCTTGGTTGATTAACCCTAAACCCTACATTAACCCTAAACCCTAAACCCTAAACCCTAAATTAAATGGTGCTTAGTGATCAGTGTTTTTCCTAGCAGAGTTGTATCAAATGGAACATATATTTAGTTTTTGATTGGAGCTTTTAGAGTTAAATTTAGTTTTTTTTGGTTTTCAGTCTATCATAATCAGCAAAGGTATAATAGATCATCATTCATCTCAATGTAACTACAAAATTACAAATAACCATAAGGCGATCCAACACATCATGGGTCCAAAGCAATCACAAAACATATATCAAACTAAGAAAACAATAAACACTCAGGGGCATACAATGAAACAAATGAAGCATCTAAAATAAGATCAAAGTAAAACTGAAAGATTTACATTCAAAATGTAAATGGCACAATCATACACACATGGCCAAATCCACATCAAGAATGAAGAATGCAAATGAGTAAAAGGGATTGGCATTAGAGAGGCATAGAATATAGTGAGGGAAATGTTGAGGAGCCCCTGAATTTTATCCATGTCATTGTGTTTAGGTGACCTCTCAAGATTATGCACCATCATTGCATCATAATGTGTCAAAAATATATTGGTTAGAGTATTGAACTAAGGCCTATACAAGTATGGTGGAAGACCATTGAGGGTAGTGTTAGTGTTGGTCTTAATGATAACAACTAATAATTAAGACCTCATGTATAGGGCATGGTCGCCCATTTTTTTGCATGATCAAGAGGATTGGCTATGATTAGAAATGGGTCATTGTAGATAGTGTAGGAATTGTCTAGGCTACAAGTGGATATCAACTAATACAATCACTACATCATTATGTTTTCATACATGTCAATATAAGGGTAGGCCATGAAAGTGTATGTTATAATTATCTGGTTTATCTTATACCAATTTGTAATAAAATGTAATTTGTTATACCAATATCTATCACTAGGCACTAATCACCTTGTAATTCTTTAGTGCATAGTTTGCACAATGGTGGGAATATGTAATGGTGGGAATATGTTTATAATCCATCACATGTTACTAAGAATTATGAATAAGCTCCCAACTACCTATGATGCTTGAGACAAGTATGGAGGCAAATTTTTTTATCTAAGAGGGGTTTTTCTTCAACCTAATTATGTTCATTATTAATGTAGGCTTATGAAAATGGATCTTAAGACTCCTTTTAATTATGGACATGAAAATTGTTAAGGGAGAATCAAGGTAGGGTTGTCTAAGAAATGTTTGTTGATTTCTCGAAAGGATTGGACTTAGTGACCTACTTGCCTCAAATGGAAAGCAAGAAAGTATAAATAGAAGGTGTACATCAAGAGTTTGAGGTATTGCAATCTTATTGTAGCAATATTTGTAGAGTGTGTGTTGGAAGTGAATGTATTATAGTAGAGTGTGTTGGAAGTGAATGTATTATATTATGTGAAAGCACATGAAAATAGTAGAGTGTGTGTTGGAAGTGAATGTATTATATTATGTGAAAGCATTAATTGAAATAGTAAAATAAGAACCAACAAGAAGGGAGAGTTGAGGGTGGTGTCTATATAGGGTAGATGAGTTATGTATTCTAATATATGACAAATTTTCTTGGATAGGTTTAATTATAAACCCCACTAAATTACTTAAAAATTTACATGTCTATATAAATTTTTTTTGCCAAGTATATATTAAATTAAAAAACTAATTATATATTTATATGTGTATGTATCATTTTACATTTAGAATGAATTGATTCTAAATTTTTTATGATAATTGCTTGTATTTCATTACCAAATGTTTATTCTAATTGATATAATTGATGTACATAATTAAAATATATTTTGAAAATTATTTAATATGTAAATAAAAGTTGATCTTAAGTAAATAAATTATTTAATATGATATAATGAATTTCCTCTTAAGTATCACCATCGAAGGGTATGTGATCTTCATCTACAAAGGGAATGAAACAATCTACAATAGGATCCTCTAGGAATGGAGAGATATGAGGGTCTCCATGGATCTCCTAAAGTCTATTCCAAAGTGTGTGGGGGAAATCAATATCCAATGCAATACACATAGAATCATGATCTTGATACTAGATCAAATCACTCCTACATGGTCAATGATGTTACACCAAGATTATATATTTTCTAGTGTTTCTAGTTTAGGTATGACTCCATACATAAAAGGAAAATGATTAAACCACCTAAAACTTATGAAGATACCATTTTACAAAAAAATCATAGTCATCCCTTTCTAAATTTACCACAAAAGGATGAATAGAGAAACCTATGATGCCTCCTCATGTTTGTAATTGTAATTGTAAATTTTCAAGTTTGTAATTTAAAATTAGAAAGGGAACACTCACATCGACAAACAAAAGGGACTAGTTTAATTATAATAGTAAAGAGATTGGATATTATTTTTATATTTCCCAAATTGATTGAGCATAATGATTTTATAAAATTTAAAATAATTATATGCTTGGTTTTAGACCACCTCCTTTGACTTTACAAGTCATGGAAGATCATCTAAAGCCCAAGTGCACCTTCAACTTTAAAAAACTATGTAGTTTTATGATCAACCCTTCATATATCTTGTCGAACATTGATGAAGTGAGCTTCTACAAATAAGAATAACCAATACATATGCTCTACTAAAAAGATCATAATCCTAATAATTATTCCCTTAAATGTCTTTTATAAATTTTCGATTAATCCCTATTTGTAACAATCTATGTAAAATCCTATAAAAGTAATCAAAAATTTAATGCTTGTAATTGTAATTGAAAATTTTAAGTTTGTAATTGTAAATTTTCATGTTTGTAATTGTAATTGTAAATTTTCATGTTTGTATATATATGCAGATTATTTTCACATGATGGATGAGTTTGAGATAGATGAGCTATTAGGTATAGTACCACCTCCACCTCCACCCCCTCCACCTCCACCTCCACCTCCACCTCCACCTCCACCAGAGCAGTTGCGACAGACAATTAGGACAAATATTGATGCTCTGATTAGAGATATTCACACTATTAGGCATGAGCCTCATCCACCCCCTTAGTTGTTATGTGTTTCAGATAGTATGCAAGGCATTGTATAGTCTGTGCAAGCATTAGATAGTGAGTTAGATAGTTATCGTAGTTGGTGTGAGGGATTGCGTGCATTTTACGTAGATGGCCTCACATACAAACAAGTTAATGATTTAAAAATAACAAAAATAGATTTGAAAAAATATTTTGTGAACCCTAAGATGGGTGAAGAGATAGATCCAAAGAAGCCATGGATCTCTATTCGATGGTGTAGGCACCCGGGAATTGCTAGCCACTTTCAGGAGAGGTGGTGGATGGTCTTTGACCATCCACCACACTCCAATCATGAGGTCCCAATGTATTTTTTGAAGAAATTATGGGCAGAATTTGAATTGGGCAAAAAGTCCAATTACTTTGATATTAGATCTTTTCAGGGGGTTGGGAGAGGCATGCCCCAGGATAGGCCAAGAGCAAAATTGAGCGACAGGGTTAGAAACTATGGGCGCGATGATCCATTGGTTCCTCTTCCATCACCAATTGTTCCAGCACCTTCCCATCATCGAGCAATGGATTCTGCTCTAGGTTCATTGAGTGTCTTGTCGGGCAATTTGGTATAGCAGTTGCGGGAGGTGAGGGCTGCCCCCTGCTTAGCACATGTTTGTACAAGTTGTGGGGATGTATGTAGGGGTCCATAGAGTGAGGCTGCCCCTAGAGGAGATGATGATTTTGATGATGCTAATGCAGCCCATGGTGGTTACGATGATGACGAGGAGGCTGCACATGCTGATGCCATCTCTTCATATGTTGATCTCCTGTGGGCAAATGATGATCAGCCTAGAGAGGTACAAATTTATTTGTATAATTTACAGTGCAATACTAAATTCCTTATATATACACATATGAACCATAACATGAGTCAATTTTTTCTGAATAGAGGATGGATCACACCACATCATTGAGGAACAGACAGCATGTTACCTCAATACCTAGAGATGTTGGTGCCCCATTTATGGTATGCACTTTCATCTAGATATATTGTATTGATATGTACATTTAAAATAAACAATAAATTTTTTAATGTAATGATTTACATATGATATGTTTTTTCAATTTTGTAGGGTGCTTCATGTAGCACTGGGGTGGGTACTTCTTTAGGTGACCCATGGACCACTAAGGCTCAGCCTCATATACCACTAGTATGTTTTTTATCCATTAATTTGAAGTGTTTACATGCTTACTAATTTAAGTACAACTTTGACTCATGTTCATTAATTTTTGCAATTGTAGGCTTCTGGATCATTTGATGGCACATCACATGTATGCCTTCGACCATTAGTTACTTTCCCTGCATCACATGTATGATTTTCTGTGATAATCTTGTAGTCTATATATATATATATATACTTTATAATTTATGTATATATACAAGTTTGATTCATGCTTTATATATGTTGTTCAGGTCCACACCACTACCAATATTGGTATGGCTATGGGGTTGAGCTAGATGCAACCATTGACATTATCATTTGAGGCATGATGATTACAAAAATAATTTCTAAATTTTTTATACTGTGTACCTAGCTTTTATATGGATTATCAAAATTGATATACAATGTTTTTTTTTGCAGGATTTGGCTACGACCACTTTTCTTGTTCATGATAGTGGACCTCCATGTATCAGTGAGGGCATTGTCGAGCACAGTTGTATGGTAATTTATTTAAAAAATTTTAGTATTTAATTACTTTATAAGTGAATTATGCAAGTAACTTCTTCTCATGTAAAATCTTTTAATATGCACAGGAGGGTGCAAACACTGATATTGCACAGACACAGGATGGTCCATCTCAGGACCACGTGCAGCAAGATGATTCATCTTAGCCACCTTCACATGGAGTGAAGAGGACTGCAGATGAGATGCACATGAGTTCTTAGATTGTATATTTTAGATCATGTCATGTTATTGTATTGTGGACTGTTTATGATGACACTTGTTATGTTATCCCGAGACTTTTTATTATGTGATTATATATAGGACTTGTTGTTATGTGTTATGTGATTATATAGAGGACTTTTTATTATGTCATTTCCTTGCTATTATGATATCAGGTCGTGTTATGTGATTTGGTGCACTCTAGTGATTATATATGTGATACATTGTTTTGTTATTATGTTATTTGGACTTGTTTTAATGTCATTTCCTTATTAAATTAGTATTTCAAGACTTGTTATTATAGTGCAATAGTTTATAATTCAATGTGCACAAAATAACATTAAGAATAAGATAACTAATACAATATTGTTTATGAAACCAAAATTGTATCAAATGTAGACAAATACAATGTTAAAGGGACAAAGAAAAACAATTATCGTGATTAAATATTTAAAAGAGTTCACACAAGTATCGACTTATTAATTATAAATGAATCTCATAGAGGAATCATGATTTTCATGATTATATAAAAGGATTATTAATTATAAATGAATCTCATAGAGGAATCCATAGATTGATGGAATTAAGGCTAACCAAATTATTAGGAAGCTACAAACATAGTATCGACTTTCCTCTCAAGTTGACCACACTACTTTACTAGTGTATTGATGGTTTATTAGTGCGGATAGTAGTGGTATGAAAAGCATGGACTTCATGGTACTAAAATAAAAAAGTACACTGTAAATATAGATTTTCCATACAATGATAAATATAGAGTCAGGTCATATTTAAGACATAATTCTATCTTACATGCATATAAATTTGATTCAACCCAATGTACCATCTGCATCCTCTCTCTTCTACAATGCATCTATGATTGCCTCATGCTCTTCTACTGAAAGTGTCCACAATACCTTATTAGCAGGTCTACCTTTGTATCTTTCTAATTTGATGTTTGTTGCCACCACCAAATGAGAGTGGTGTATAATCTTCTTTTCTGATTGGTAGTCTTCATAAGCTGGTAAGCCATTCGTTCTTGTTATGTATTTGCGTAGCCATGTACCAACCACCACAACAGACCCAACTAGATACTGAAAACCATCATCATCTACTTGATCACATATCAACTTTTTCTTAGGTTCTACACATCTAGCTAGCCAATACTCAACCTACTCATCATTATCCTCAGGTGCAACAACAGCACACACATGTCCTATAAAACAAATTTAAGTACAATGTGTAGAAATTAAACTTGTTAGAATTTATAATTCAAATATGTAATCATAAATTATATGACAACACATAAAAATATATAATTTAAATTTATAAACAATAAATTGAATTAAATTACCAGGTTGTATGAGGTCCGAAACATGATCATAATCTTTTGATGCAAATGCATGATCGAGGTCTTCATTTCTTCTAACATCTTCATATTGTGTCTCAGTAGGTGTTAAGGATTTGTGTTGCCATTCTTTGACCCATTCCGCATTCTCGCATTCTTCCCATTCACCTGCAACACAAAATTGACAAAAACATGCAAGCTCTCTAGTCCATATAGTCCAAGTGTTAGAATTAGAACTCTTAAATGAATGCCATCTAGCTAACCCATTTATTGTATCACAATCATATCTTGGAAGGATATTCTCCTCTTTAACTAGCCAGAAGAAATGTCTAATTGTAGAGTTCTGACTTGATCCTGTGGATAAATTTGCACTACACCAATCTACAATTGCACTTGCATTTTTAAATTTAGCCTTTTCCTCAAATTTGAGTTGCTCTCTACAAAGGGCTCTCTTAACACATGCACCAGGACCATCATGTTCTCCTTTCCCATGTCCAGCCTCACAAAAACTCCAAATGTGTTCAATATTAGTTTTTTTATGAATCCTACTCAACCAATAAAACATTCTAGCATTCTTGAATTGCCCTGTGCAATTATCAGACCATATTAGATGTTGTGTCATCTGAATTTCTCTCTCCCTCAAATTCTGAAAAAAGGTCTTGAAGCAAAACTGGACAAACTCATATGAGTGTAATTTATTGTCACTCATATAGAAATGGTACTCTCTCAAAATTTTGTGATCCTCTTGTGTACTATCTGGTGCATGCCTATAGACAATATGGACAAAAATTGATACTTGCACTGAATTGTAGTATTGTGATTGTTCCTCGTCTTGTGGTGCAAGCATGTAGTTCTCTACAGAGTCAACAACCGAAAGTATACTACCAATAGGAAATGTATCCTTACATATTCAAAACTGACCATCGAGCCATCTAGCATTTTGAGTGTGTTTAACATATTTAGGTATGATGTTACTCTTGAATTCATTCATAAATGCATGAACACTAACTTTTTCAGTGATTAGATCGCATCGTTTTCCAACCTTTCCATCCTTCAGTGGATACTCAATAGTTTTAAATCTTTTAACATCAATTAATTGTTGTCCAAAATCATTTGAAAGATTTTCATGCAAACATTCATCCAACAATGCAAGATTGCCACATATATCACATACACCAGAAACACATGCATTGAAAAGGAAATTTTGTTCATTTAGTGGGTTGCAAAACAAACTTGAAATAAACTCCTTTATAGTTTCAGGTGGTATATTTATACCACATTCTTGGAACATTCCATTACTATGCATGGTAACACGTATATATCAAAATACATCATAATGGTAGCGAAATTGAACATGAGTTTTGCAACATGTGACTCTTTCCTTGTTAATTCGAACATACCAAGGTTTACACTTTTCAAAAGACCTTTGACAAATGCTAATAGTCAGCACTTTATCATCCAAAATTTTTTTATACAATTCAGTTTGAGTCATGTCCAATAGGTGTTTTGGATGTGGATCGTGAATCTTTGACCCAACTCTTAATTTAAGAACATCTTTAACATTAGGTGATACTCTCATAATATCGTGCCAGAATTTTTTGATCAAATTTTTAACTTCACTAGTAAGTTTCATATCAGACCTTGGTAGTCTACCACTAAAAGTCCACAATTTGTTTGCCGGATCACTTTCAAAATTAACTCTTCTTTTTACAGCTCTTGACAAAGTTTTGCAATGAATATTAAGATATCCACTTATGTTACTCATCATTATTTTATTAGAAGTTGTTTGGCTTACTAAAGTTGTTGTTATTGCCCATCGTGTCACATTTTTATCTTTAGAATGACTTTTCTTTCCAATTGTATCAAAGGCGCTAGCAACAGTCGATACAACTTGTTTTAAAGACTCCTCCTTCTTCTTGGGTTTGACATAAAAGCCTAACTTCTTCATCACTTTTCGCATTTTAGTCATTTTAATTAGTTGTACCATTAATTGACGTTGAAACCCAAATTTCTTATTATAAAAAAAATGTCTAAACAATCTATTTGCATGTGTCCTAATTTGTCTCCATGAAACCAAGCCAGGAAGGTTATCTAGTACATCACTTTTAATTTCAAAATTTTCCTTCATTTGATTATCATTCAAACATGTTTCATTTTCAATTGGCGTTTCCATGTCTACATACACATTATTGGTTTTAGTTGCAGGTGGATTTTCAATTTCATTTGAAGTTTCAAATTTGGTTTCAATTTCAGTTTCAAGTTGAGATCTAGTTTCAGTTGGGGTTTCAATTTGGATTTCAATTTCACTTTCAACTTGACTTCTAATTTCATTTGGGGTTTGATTTTCAATTAGAATTTCATTTAATAAGTAACCCGCTTCTACTAAATCACCAATTTCTTCTTGAGAAAAAACATGGGGCTGTGGAGACATACCTGTATCCAATAATGGATTAGAAGATGCACCTAAATTAAATGGTTCTATTGTGTTTCCTTCGTCAGCATTTATGGTCTCATTGATATTCTCCTCTTCTAAAATGATTGTGGAACTTGAAGCTCCTTGTCTCATTCTTGATCTTCTCTCTCATTGATGCATTGCCTCCTTCTCCCTATTTGTTGCAATCTCCTTAGTTGTTAGAACCTTCCTTTGCCTCTTCCTGTGTTGATTTGATCCCATGGCTACACCAAAATTTGAATTCGAATCAATCTCCTTACCAAATCAACAATAAGACAAACAAAGAGAATGATTAATCAAAACATTCTCTTTGCAGATTGTACCTGTCAGCCAATGATTGAAAAATCATTCAATCATTGGGATTTGTGCTTGTGGGCTAGATTATGGCCCAACAAATCTTTTCGAAAACGGGTGCTCGTTTCTCTTTCAATGGTACAGAGCAAAACGGGCGCCCGTTTTTTAAAAGTAGGGGCGGGAAACATTCTTTAGATTTGTTTTTTGTTTTGGGATAGGCTTCGTCTCACGAAGCCTATGCTTGGACCTCCAAAAATATGACTAAGGTAGATCGACATCAGATTTCTACCTTGGCCTAATTTTTTGAGGGCCTTTCTGATTGAATTTTTTGATGAAACAAAAACCCATTAGAGTTTTCAGCGTCCTGAATTCAGAAATGTAAATTTTATAGTGATAAGATTACTTTTACTATTTTTGTATTATTTATTAATCAAAAGTGGAACCTAAACCTAAAATACCAAGGTTCACTAAAACTTTAATAACTTTTTGGTTTTTAGGATTTTAGAAAAAGAAATTATATGGCATCAATCTACATACAATTCTTTTGATTATTAAAGAAAAAAATGGAAAAATGTGAAATTTTCATCAAATTATGGTGGTCGTACACCCAATGTTTTGAAAATATACTTTATTGTCAGTTAAAAATTAATAAAAAAAAATATATTCAATAAAAAAATAAGAAAAAATATTCTCATCAATATTTGGTGTCTTAGGTAGCATTTCCTAGAAGGATTTGCAAAAATTCATTTATTTGCATCAAAAAAGGGTGGTCACACACATGCGTGGTATGGTCCTGAAATAGGCATTTTGAAAAAATGGTTTTTAAACATGCCTACTAAAAAGGGATTTCTACCATGTGGGTATTAAAATAAATTACATATTTGAAAAGTAGACTCTAAGCACTACATTTTCTATTACTGAAGTTTTTGGAGATTCAATCTCTAAGTGCATCAAATTTTGACATCAATCGACATAAAATTTGGAAAACAGAGAAAACACTTCCATTTTTTTCCCAAAAGTGGGACTCAACTTCTTGTAGCCACCCTGTTACAAGGCAGACAAATGAGCTCAACCGAAACCATCATCAGGCATTAGCAGATGCTATTTTTGTAGTTCATATAATCCAAATTGTAGTTTGATCATTATAGTAAGGTAATGAATCTTCCCTGAGGGTTGGAGTCTTCTGGGTCATTATACTTTGAGCAGTGAGCTCTAGGCAGTGTGCCTGAATGCATGTGCATTATGGGTCATAACATTTACACATACTACTGTAGAGTGTCATCTTATTGTGGTTAGGTTCCCACCGTGGTTTTTTCATTAACCGGGTTTTTCACATAAAAAATCTTGGTGTTATGTGTGTTTTTGTTATTGTGTTTATCTGTATTCCTACAGGAGTTGATTTGATATGAGATTGATCTTAATTTGTTTAATCTAGTGAAAACTGATTCACCCCCCTCTCAGTTTTCTTTCATTGTTGTTGCCAATAATTGGTATCAGAGCTAGATCCTCCTGGAGAAGCTTGACTGCTTGAGGAGATCTGGGATGGCAACTTATGTGTTCAAGAAGGAGAGTCCTATATTTGATGGAAGCAATTATACTGTATGGAAGGACTGAATGGAAGTTCATTTGAAGTTTCTTGGAGATGAGTATTGGAAGATTACAAAGAATGTCTACAATGTTCCTCAGAATGGATCAGTTACTACTGTTGAGATCAAGGATGTTGAACATAACATAAGAGGTAAGGAAGCATTGTTGAGTGTGTTTACTAATTCAGAGAT
Organism: Cryptomeria japonica; assembly: GCF_030272615.1. Taxonomy (NCBI): domain Eukaryota; kingdom Viridiplantae; phylum Streptophyta; class Pinopsida; order Cupressales; family Cupressaceae; genus Cryptomeria; species Cryptomeria japonica. Next base: position 234,605,552 of record NC_081413.1, on the reverse strand, counting down.
GAAAAATGTGATGGGTTTGTAGACTGCACATGAGATCTGGAAGAGGTTAGATATCTTGTATGAAGGAGATGCACAAGTTAAAGTAGCTAAGTTGTAGAGTTTGAAATGAAAGTATGAAGCCTTAAATATGGGAGAAGATGAAAATATGACATCCTTTATGGCTAAGGTGAATGAGCTTCTCATGATAATCAAATGTGTTGGTGGAACCCTTGAAGAGGTAGAGATTATTTCTAAGGTGCTAAGATCATTGCCTCCTGCTTACAAACATAAAGTAGTTGCTATTAATAAAATCTAAAGTGTCACTATAGTGACTAGAGACATGTTGGTCGGAAAGCTGGTTGCATTTGAGTTGAGCGAATTTGGATAATCACATGGAAAATCTGAGACTGCATTCAAAGCCTCTATATCCGGGAAGCAAAAGTATGATCTGGGAGAAAGTTCATGTTGGGTATCTAGATATGAAATAGAAAAGAGAGAGATGGAAGAGAAAGAAAGAGAATTGGGTGAACTTGAAGCCCTTGTTGCTTGGAGATTGCCTAAGGGAGCTATTAAGTATGATGGAAAGTTACCTTTGAAATATTTCTCTTGTAATAAGATAAGACATTTTACTTCTAGGTGCCTTGAGAGAATGTCTAGATATGATAAGCATGAAAGACATGATACATCTGATAAGTATGATAGATATGAGAAGGATGGTAAGAATGATTAGCCCTATAAGCCATACCAGAAGTACAAAAATTAGAAGAGATTCTATTATGCTGTTGATGAAGGTGTGATAGATGAAGAATCAAAGAATGAGAAACCAAAAGATGAGTTTGTATTTATTTCTATAAAGGAAGATGATCTAGTACCAGTGAATCCTACAAGATACATTATTGATGAGAAATCTTTTGCTACTAAGATTGGAGAGAAAGATGAATGGGTGATTGACAATAGTTGTTCACATCATATGACAGGTGATAAAAGTAAATTTGTGAGTATGGAAACATATGATGGTGGTACAGTGATATTTGGAGATGATAAAGCTTGTGTGATTCATGGTAGGGGTTCTATATCTTTCAATGGCAAGCACAATATTGATGATGTCTTGTAAGTTGAAGGTGTGAAGCATAATCTTTTGAAAGTTGGATAGATGTTTGACAATGGATATGATTTATAATTCACGAATGGTAAATACAAGATCCTAAATACCTCTAGTATTGAGATTGCATCAGAAACTAAGACTAAAGGTAATATTTTCACTTGAATGTTGGTTTGAAAAGTTGTGTTATTTTTCAAATTGATGAAAGTTGGCGATGGAATAGAAGGATGGGTCATGTTAATTTTGACTACATGATAAGGACAAGTTCTACTGAAGCTATTAGATATTTACCTAAGATTGTGAAACCTACTAATCCGGCATGTAAGGAATATTAGTTGGGAAAGAAAACAAGAACTTCATTTAAGAGTAAGTTGTATTCATCTAATGGATTGTTAGATGTAGTGCATACTAACTTATGTTGTCCTACAAGAGTGAGAAGCATGCAGGGTGACAAATATTTCATGTGTTGATTGATGATTATAAGAAGATGATGTGGGTTACCTTTTTGAGGGAGAAATTAGAAGCACTGAACAAATTATAGATATTCAAAGCTGGAGTGGAGACTGAGACATGATTGAAGTTGAAGTGCCTAAGATCTGATAGAGGAGGAAAATTTACATTAGGAGAATTTGATACATTCTGTGAGGAATGGAATTAGAAGACAATTATATGCTCCTAGAACCCCTCAACAAAATGGAGTTGTTGAAAGAAAGAACAAAACCATTTTGGATATTGTTAGGACTATGCTGATAAAAGTAAATCTTGCACAAACCTTTTGGAGAGAAGTTGTTAGCACAACTATTTACACATTCAATTGGGTGTATATAAAAGGTGATTCTGATAAGACTTCTTATGAGTTATAGTTTGGTCATGTTCCTAAAATTAGATATTTCAAAGTTTTTGGAAGTAAATATTATATCAAGAGAGATGAGGATATAGGAAAGTTTGATGCAAGATGTAATGAAGGAATCTTCTTGGGATATTCTACTAAGAGAAAGGCCTATCGATGTTACAAAAAGAGACTAAAAAATATAGTGGAGAGTGCAAATGTAAAGGTAGATGAATGCCTTGGAAAGCATATCAGACCATGCAATTATGATTTTGATGATGAAGATGTTTCAAAGCCTATGAAAATTGAGATCCTAGAGCATAATTATTCAGTGGAGATGTCTTATCCGGATATTGCTGCTACTAGTGAATAAGCACAATAGCCTAACAATTAGAACAATCAAAAGACTCTAAGATATGTAAGATTGAATCATTCAAAAAATCATATTATTGGTGATAAGAATAAAGGTGTGATAACTAGGAGAAGGATTGCTACTGAAGAGATATGTTTGATTACAAAGATTAAGCCTAAAGATGTTGCAAAAGCATGTAAAGATGAGAATCGGATAAAAGCAATGGAAGAAGAGTTGAATCAGATTGAGAAGAATAACACTTGAGAGCTTGTTCCTGTACTGTCATAAAATTTTGACCCCTACAATTTTAACCTCATTTGGGGTCCTCACCTTGGTCACGACATCTCCTTCCCTAACCAGGACCTATTTTTGCATTTTAACCACTTCACCCTTCCTCCTTCATGTCTTGTGGCTTCTCTATTTCCTATATGGGGCCCAAAATAGGGCAAGATAGGGGCATGGCAACCCTTTCCCCCTAGGACAAGGGCATGGAACCCTTGTCCCCAACCCTTAGGGTGGCCCTATTTCAAGTCTGCTCGGTCCCCTATGTATAGTTTGTCTTTGGGGTTTGCAATTCCTCTTTGTTGGCCTTCGATGGTTGAAAATTAATCCTTGAGGCATGTATAAAAAGGAATTCAATACCCTCATTCATGGGGAGGAAAGATAGACAGATGATAAGGGATAAGAGGCATAAGGAGAAGATACTAGGTTTCAAGGTCTTCATCAAGCATTCAAACATTCAAGTCTTCTTCATTCATCCATTGGAGCAACATTACAATATTAATTTGTAAGCATGTGTGTGTGTTAGGGTTTTGTCATGTTACATGCCATTTCATTCAACATTTGTGATTACTTTCAAAAACCAAAGAAATCATCATCAACAAGTTACAGATCTACAAGGTATACATTTGTATTGTTTACATTCAAGCAATTGCAATTACTTTCTTACAAGGTTGATTCCTCAACCATGGTTTGATTAAGGAAAACCCTTATCGACAACCCCCTTTATTCTGTGTGTAGGTTGCAAGTGCACAATTGTAATTACAGGTTTGGGCTTCATTTGTAAAGACGGAAGAACCATTTTCGTTTAGCAGATTTTGTGGAGGACCATGTACATTCCCACCATAGTTTCAATGAATTTTCTCTAAATTTGGAGGGAAAATCTGTATCAATTTAATTAGCTCAAATCCGAAGTTATAGCGTGATCCCGAATTGGTAGCTCCTGATTTCACTTATTTTCTCTCTCTTTTTTGCATAGTCAACAAGTCAACTTTCTCATTTACATAAGAGGGAAAATCACACTTCAACCACTTGCAATCCACTTAGAATTCACATCCTTGTTTCCCTCAGATTTGGATCTAGTGGATTCAAGCCTCTCTTTTGAATGTAAAGTTCCTCCATGTGAAAATCATCCTAGTGGCTTCCTTTCTCTCTCCTAGGTGGGGAGTCACTAGGATCCAATTTTCCACTTTACATTTGGGTGAAGCTAAAGTCTTACACATTAATTCTGATTTCTCATTCTTAGATCTAATTAATTGCAAGTAGAAATTTTAAATTTTCATTTTCAAGTTTGATCTATTTGCAAATTTTAGAGGTTAATTGCATAAAAACCCTAATTTTTTATTTTGAGATATTTAAGTTTGTGAGCTGCAAAATTTTAATTTCTTGTTTCAGATCTGATTTCTATTTCAAAATTCTAATTCAAATATGTCTCTTTGTTCAAAAAATTCAGTGGTTAAATCATAAAACCCTATTTTTTAAGATCTTTTCATTTTCGACCTTTGACCACAAGTTTGACGGATCTAGACATCTCCAAATCAGCTGTTTTTTTGGATTTTGCATTGAAATCAGAATCTATATCATCGCTAAAAAAAATTTTAAATGTTGGTCGGATAGTGTGTGTTCCCGCCATGGTCCTCAACTTTTTTCCTGAAATTTTGAGAGACAAAATTGACTATATTTTTCTGTTCAAATCCATAGAATCAATGTACTTTATCATTTTTAACACTCTCTAAGGTCAAACACAAATTTAAAATTCATCAAATTCAAATCTTAAAATTTATTTCATAAAAATGTCCGAATTTTAGATCTGCTTTTCTAGCAAATTCAGATTTCACTTAAGAGACTTTTAATGGCAATTAATAAATTGGATTTGCTTTCTCTTTTGCATATGATTACATCTATTTTTGCATATATTTACTACAATCATGTGTTGGATAAGAGTTTCTTTCATTTCTTGTTGCTTCTCTTTCTTCATAGCACTTGGTCAAATTGTGTTGTTAGGATTTCCAAATTATTTTATTTTCAATTACATCTCAAAGCTTTCATGTATCATTTATGTTGCATTATGGGGATGTTGTTAACAAAATCCATTTCCTATGTTAATGACCTTATAGCTTTTGTAGATCCTAAACCTACAGATCCCAATCTTTGTACCTCTCCTAGGGTATCTTGTGTGAATGAGATGAGACCTAATACTTTAACCAATGATCTCTCTAACAAAGAGAGAGCATTGGAAAGTAACATGGATGCATCTTCTTCTCATACACATACTCTTAAGCCGAGGGGGGCAATATGAAAACATCAACATTCTTACATCAATAGATCCACCTTATTCTCCTAAGACCTATCTTCAACATTGAAGTCTATGTAGGGAGGATGATGTCATGCATTTTATTCATGACCTTTCCCATCGCATAGAAATCACCAAAAATGAGCTTTTAGATGACGAAGATATTCCTACCCAATCTTCCAAAAAAGATAAGCTTGATAAAGGCAAAGAGATTGTCATTTCACATGATACTCCTCCTTCATTTACAAATCATTTTCTGCCTCCTTACACATCAAATTTTAAATAAAATCATGATCCTATTCCTTCATCTAGTCAATTTCAACATTCTTATAGTTGTGGCTTTTATATAATTACAAAACAAGGTTATAAAGGACAAAGAATTGGGAAATTTGAGCTTGGAATTTATGTCCCTATAAACCCTCCTACACAAACTACTACAAGAGGCCTAGGAAGTGGTACCCCTCTTTCTATGGATGAATTCCTTAGACTTCAAAACTTTAAGGATTACCTTCAAAAACAACAAATAAAGAGATCCCACAAGAATGCTTCTTCTTCAAAGCATTCTTTTTGTTTATTTCATCAAACCCATGACCATAATGCTAATGATTGCCTTGATTTTCAAAAATCTATTCAAGATGGCATAGATAGTGACAAAATTAGAATTATGGATAATAAAACTTATTCCTCTAGCAAACCCTCTCCTTCATGGCAAGATGATATTTACCATCCTGATAGATTAGCCGCAAGAATCTATTGGAGGTTGAAATATGACAAGAACATTTCCTTTCCTCCTCAAAATAAAAATAAAATATTAAGCAAATGAAAGGTATTGAATATTGCATTTTTCATGATTTATATTCATATTCTCTTGGAAAATGTTATGCATTTAAGAAATTTGTTCAACTACAATATGATTTGCACACATTTGTCTCACAGAAGATATAGCTGTATTTTTTAGTAAAAACACTATGCCTTAGCACTTCTTTTCCCTTCATGTTGCTCTTCACCCTATGGCATAATTATCCCATTTAACGAGAACTCTTTATCATTAGTGGTGGTATTGTTTAACTTTATCATACTTTGGGGCCATAACATGAAGTCCATTTTTCTTCTTTCTATAAATTTATCTCTATCTTTGTGCATTATTCATTATTAGATCTCTTTTCTTGCATAGGCTTATTCTTATATGAGAGTATAATTGTTCGTTGGTTTTTTTGTTTGCTTGGAGAAGGGCATTTTTAATGAGTACTGCACCTCTTATTTTTCTTTCATTCTCTTGGAAATCTTACCTCTTCTATTGTTTCAATTATTCACAAGTATGATATGCACCTTAGCAAGGAATGATCTCTTGAGAAGTATGTATACCTTCCTTGAAAGTGTTGGCATTTGCATGAAGATTGCGTTAATGATATGTTATGTTGTCATTGATGTCAATTAACCAGTAATGGTATTTATGATTTTGCTGATATTACTGTTATTATTGATATTGTCTTGTAACCGGTAGGAAGAGCTTATGTGGAAGATATTGTAAACCCGTATGTAAGTATGTGAGTTGAACTAGTAACTAGTATAAGAGGTTAAACCCTATCTAACTGGTAAAACCTACCAGTTGTTTTTGTTAAACCCTACCCAATTAAGTTTGTTGAATTGGTTATGTTGGTTTATGATCTGATGATATGCGGTAATGATGACAAAACATGTATCATTTTTTCAAGACAAGTTCAAATTGTTTTAGCGCATTCTTGTCTAGGGAATGAGCAAGGTGTATTGTAACTAATACGAAGCGCGTGATGAGTTACAAAGTCTGATGAAGTGGTGATTAAGGAATGGTTGGAGTTTTCTTGAATAATGTGTACAGATTGCTATGTAAATCCAACGGTCATACTTGAACCGATTTGTTTGTAATCTCTATGATAGAATTAGGTTTTTGTTGTGTTACCGACCTAATTGATTTATTATAAGGTCGATGAAGTTTTTCTGAAAAAGGTGTTGGCAGAAATCAGTTGAGTGTGTGGTTGCCGAACAGGATAATGAATCTACAGTTTGAGTAAAGGTAGATTGAAGCTTAAATAAAAGGATCTGATCAAGAAAGTATAGTAATATTTTGAAAGATCAAGCAAATCTTGTTGTCTTCTAACAATTAGAATAGAATTAAAATCCCTTAACCGGGTAAGCTCTAACAAGCTTGGTTACTTCTTAAATCCTCTAACAAGGTGATCCATTAGATTGGATTCTCAAATCCTCTACTGAGGTTACTCCTAATAGGGTACTTGCTTCTAAAAAGGCATCTGATGTAAATCCCTTAACTGGGTGGTTCCTAAGAGGATTAGTTCTTAACAGGACTTTTGTAAAAGCTTTAACAAGCTTGGCTCCTAACAAGGCAAACTTCAGAAGAGTTTAGATAGCTATCTTGTGAGTCTCATCTCACCATGGTTTTTTCCATTTGGGTTTCCACATCAAAAATATTTGTGTAATGTGGTGAATTTTTTTGTGGTTATGATCTTATGATTGTTTTGATTAAAACTACTTAACTATTCTGAGAAGGCATGATAACCAGAAGCATTGAGAGATGAATGCTATTGACATATGATAAAGAATCTGGATGTTTACAAGTTTAAAGTTGTTTACTGTTAAGTTTCTATAACAGTCAACTGGTTTTTCTTGTGAAGATATTATCTTAATAGAGTTATTTCATTGATAACCTTAGTTTGTGTGATTGAGATAGAGATTGGGAAGTTTGTATCAGTTTTTCAATTTACTGATTCACCCCTCCCCTCTTAGTAATCTACTAGATACTTATTCTTTCATCATACCATCATAAAGTATTTGTTCCACTTGGAAGACATATCACTTGAAACTAATCACCATCAGAAAATGTGTAATGTTTCTATTCTCCTGACTTGGGGAGAAAGGAGTTTCACTCCTTTCACTTTTCTTTCTTATCATTATTTCTTGTAGGGGCTACATTTTTAATATGTGATTATCATTTATTACAATGGTATAGTAATATGATTAATCCCCCTTGGGGAGTACATGATTCTTTTTCTCTCTTCTTTTCAAAGACTACCACTTCTTCAGACATGTATTTCACATTTACGAATGTCTTTTCTTGCATATGTTCATGTAAGTTCATTGTAAATTTTTTGTTGTTTAATCTCTTTCTAGAAGATTGTGTAAGCTCTTCTCATTGTCCCTTAGTCTGGGGGGCAATGATCCTTCTCTCTCTCTTTCTCTAGGGATCCACTTTGCACTATTAAGTGGATGGTGAGTTATATTACTTGATGTCATTCCTTGTGTGGAATTGTTTTTGTTCACTCAAGGATTCTCTCTTATACAAGAGGTGTTAGTCCTTGACTACGAACCCTTTTACACTTGGTGATGTACATCTATAATAAATTCACCCATCCCTCTGGGGGATAAAAGTGAGTCATCCCTCATCAAGAACCCCTTTCACCCAGAAATAGGAGGAAGGATTCCATTCTTGTTCTTTCCTTTTCTTATTCTAGAAGATGTTATATTTGTCTAAGACAACACCTCTTGGGGGTAGATGTCTTTTGAACACAGATCTCTTCTCCTGCAAGGATCACATTTACACTTACAACAAGATCTCTTTTCAACTATCTTATCCTTGCTTGAAGAGTATTCCCTCTCTTGCTTGGATTTATGACATTGTTGCATAGCAGATATCTTTTTTGTGATGAAGGTAGGTATTCTTGTTCTTCTTTTCTTAAGATTTCAACATTAACCTATGTCAACATCTTAAGGGGGGGGCACCAATGCTACTCCTTTGTACTATACTTCTCTTAAGGGGGGGGCACCCACACTGCTCCTTTGTACTTTACTATACTTCTCTCCTAGGCAAGAATAAGCGAAGACAAGACAAAATTAGGTTTTGTCATGTTAGATGCCATTTCATGCAACACTTGTGATTACATTCAGGAATAAAAGCAACCATCATCAACAAATTATAGATCGACAAGGTATACATTTTCATTGTTTACATTTAAGAATTTGCAATTACTTTCTTTCAAGGTTTATTTCTCAACTGGGGTTTTACTCAAGAAATCCCCTATCCACAACCCTTCTTTCCTTGTTTTATGTGTGTAGTTTGCAGATGCATAGCTATAATTGTATATTTAAGCTTCATTTTAAGAGATAGAAAGACCCTTTTTGGTGTGTAGATTTTTTAGAGGACTGGGTGCAACTTCAATTGGTCCAAATGAATTTTTTCCAAATTTGTAGGGTAGTTCTGTATTAGTCTAAATACCTAAGATCCAAATTTTTAGCATGGTCTTGAATCGGTAGCTCCTTATGTAACCCATTTTGTCTTCATTTTCTACATAGTCAACAAGTCAACTCTTCTACTTACAAAGGAGGGTAAATTGCATTGCACCCTTGCAATTCACTTAGTATTCAGATCCTTATTCACTCTAGGATTTAGATCTAGTGAATTCATCCCCTCTTTTGAATGTAAAGTATCTCGCAAGTGAAAATCATCCTAGTGATTTCCTTTCTCTCTCCTAGGTGGGAAATCACTAGGGTTCAATTTTCCACTCAAATTTCGGTGAACCTGACGTCTTACATGCTTTACATTGAACTTCTATTTTGCAAAATAATGCTCTTTATTATCTTAGATCTGAAAATTATATTTCTGATCAAATTCAATTCTTTCATTCAATTTCCAAATCAAATTTACAAAATTAAGTGGTTAATTGTGAAAACCCTAATTTTCAAACATTAGCTTGAACTTGTGCACAAATTGGATTTACATTTTATTTTTTCAGATTTGTGACTATTTTTAGACTTGTCTTCTTACTTAAAATTCAAATTTTAAATTTTCCTTCTTTTCCCAAAATTCAAAATTTCAAAAGTCAATGGTTAGGTCCTCAAATCCTAATTTTGAAATTTAATTAGATTTTGTGCAAATTTCAATCAATTTAAACTAATTTCAATCTTCTAAATATTATTTAAGGTGGCCTTATTTTATTAGGTTTGACCTCTTTCAAAGTTACAATTCAATTTCTTATCTTTTTCAAAACCCTAATAGCGTCCTATTTTGACTTTGAAACATTAATTTTGCTTATCTAGAGATTGTAAAATAAATCAATTTTTTGGGGTTAGATCTCAAATCATCGTAGCTTTCATCCCTAAAAATTTCTGAAAAAATTTGGGAGGACCGGGTGCAACTTCAACTTGGTCCCTAACTTTTTTCCCAAAATTTCAAGAGACTATTATGACTGTATTTAATTTCTTAAATCCAGAAAATTGGTTAATTTTGTCAAATTTTGAAACATCTAAAATCGAAAACACTTCCCAATTTCAACATTGCAACTTTCAAGGAAACATTTAAAATTAAGTGGTTAATTATAATTTGCCCTAATTTTAAGATCTTAATTTTGTCAATTTTAAATTTTAAATTAAGTTGTATCCCATAGGCCCTAATTTTTAAAAATTCAATCTCTTTTGGATAATTTTAAATTTTAAATTAAGAGGTTATCTTTTTTACATAATTCTCGTTTTAAATATCATTTTCCTTTGAGGTTTCATTTTATTCTTTCAATCAATTTGTTTATTTAATTGAATAATCATTTTTCCTAGAATTTTGAATTATTCAGTTATTTTGCAAGTTTCAAATTTCAAATTCAAATTTCACAATTTCAAATTTCACAATTTCAAATTTCACAATTTCAAATTTGCAATTCAAATTGCATTTTCCCTCCTTTAGTCAATTTTCTATGCATGTATGGGGTGAAAATTATTATGGTTAAATGACATATGAGTTTCTTGTTTAATCATAAGTACATATGGAGTTCTTATCTTATTTTTCTAATTCAATTTCAAGCTACATTAAAGATGTTCATGCTGTTCCCTTTCATGCATATGATGACAATTTAGTTCTCCCTTTCATTCATACCTGTGATCTACCCTCTCCCAAAATTGATCTCATTAATGAGGGCACATTAGTGAAAAAAGGGAATATGGACACTTCTTTCAAAGATCTCCCTCCTAAAGATGAATCTTTGGAGAATTGTTTTCCTTGTTCTCCTAAAAAGTACCTCCCTCATAAGGATTATTTGGTGCAAGAGGATGATATTGAGGCTACTTACCCTAGTGATACCATACCTTCTTTTCATGATCTTCCCTCTCAAGATGAAGCATTAATTACGTATGATAGTAATTTTCCTAATGATTGTCTTGAACATAAAGATACCTTAGAACAAGAGGATGATATTATTTCTCATCATAATGATCTCTCTCCCAAAAATCAAGATGCTAACAAAAATCAGATCAATTCCATGCATGTTCCTAGGAAACCAAAAATTCTTCTTGATTATCATGTTGTGCCTTGCACATATACAAATGAGGTAGTTGATGATAACATAAGTGAAGCATCATATGCTTTCTTAGTTCCTACAATCCACTCTTCAATTCACTCAAATACACAATCTCCTACCTTAGCGGAATGGAGTGGCTGAAAGAAGAAACAAAACTCTTATTGATTGTGCCAGAACTCTAATGATACAAAAAGATATTCCACATACCTTCTAGAGAGAAGCCATCAGCATTGATTTATACACCTTGAACTGAAGACACGTAAAGAAGGGAACAAACAAAACTCTTTATGAGTTATGGAGTGGTTATTGAAAAAAGCTCTGTATGGGATTAACTAAGCACTAAGAGCTTGATATGAGAGGTTACACTCATATTTTCTAAGCATTGGGTGGTACTGAAGGAAAACACCTAATTTATTATGGAGTGGTACTGAAGGAAAACAGTGTTGTTGTAATTTCCTAAAAAGGATGCCTCTTAACTGAGCGTACTCTAGAAGAGTACAAATTTTGTGAGTTCCTACTCACACCATTGTTTTCTCCCTATTGGGTTTCCACGAGATAACTTATTGGTGTCACTGTCATCTTTTCATGCTTGCATATTTTACGTAAGCATTTAAGTATATTGATGGATTTTAGATAAATGGGGATTAAATGAAGGTTAAATTGTGTGAATTTGATTAAGTGTTGATTCACCCCTCCCCTCTCAGCACTAGTTCAAAATAACAAAAAACATTTAGTTTCAATAGTCCCAACTCAAGAAAAAACCCTCTAAAAAGAAAATTGTTTGGCAAATCTAGACTATTCATCTTTCTCAGAATTAGTAAGGATGATAGCTTTCATGGAATAAATCAAAGGGTTTCCCAGCTTTAGGTAGAATTAATCTGAGGTAGGCATAACAACAAAAGTAACATCTAGGCACTTAATACTATCTTCGATGGGAAGAGTGATGGAATCTATGGTGGAAAAAGTAAAATCATCACACACCTTAATCATAAAATCATATTAATCATATGTATCTTGATGCAATTATTATGATAGAGATGTTACTCCATGTTAACATTCACCATACACGCTGGATCAATGAGCACTGATGGATTGTTGGCATTGACAAAACCGGTCAATCTAGTAAACCAGTCTATGTATTGAGGTTTGTCATTGATTTCCATCACTTACTGGTGAAAACACCAACCAGTGAAGTAGTATAAGGTAAAATGGCATTGCTATTTAGTAAGCAATAGTTAATGGAAACAACATTGGTATTGAATGATCAAAGGTTGCCCCTACTCAGGGTAAAGTAAATAAAGTCAACTGATCCATCATTCAAGAAGATCAGTCACTTTGGTGATGGTAAAGATACAAAATATGACTCAGGCATGAAAACTTGTTTGCTTCAACCAACCGATAACTCACTGCCAAACAGGGGAGAGATATGATGCTAGCACAACAAACCGAAAGTAAAAAAATGAACCAGTAAAGGAAGAAGTGTAGTCATATACTAGTAAATTGGTATGATAGAAGGAGGACATGCGATCATCATAAATCTCAAGCAATGATCGACCATGTGGTTGCGGTGGAAAAGATTGAGTTAATAAGCTTGCGCTTGCGCCATATCATTTGTTGGCAAAGTTAACTTTCAGTTATCTTCTGGTCAAGCATGATTACATGCAGATTCTCTGGTTCACATTTATTTGATTGAACATGACTTAGAGGTTTCTATTCTTGCGAGATGTAGTGGTAGAATTGTTGAAAGGCACATAGAGAAAAAGTGGGAGAATTCAAATTTGCAATCTTTCAAAATCCCTAATTGATTTGATTGAGGATATGCCTGTAGGTGTCGATGGAAAGTGTATAAAGAGTTCTAGAGCTCTTTCTGAAAGTTTTTAGATTGTAACATTTGAAACAAGTGAAATCTTGTTGAAGGCGATCCAAGGTGAAGAAAAGTGAGAACAAGTGCTAAGTGGTGTTAGCAAAACTGAGTATGTATGTGAAGAAAATCGACTAAGTGTAAAGTCAACTGATTGAGAACTAGCTAAGTGCAGAGTCGAAGAATAGTGAACCGGCTAACAACAGAGCCAAAGAATAGTGAACCGGCTAAGAGTAGAGCCAATGAACATTGAACAGATAGAGGGTAGAGTCAAAGAACAAAATATTGGTAGAGTGCAGTGCAGAGGGACAAGCGACCAACAAAGTGAATAACCGAAGGAACCGGTGCTATGCAGAGAAGTCACAGCCGGTGTGTATTGAGTGACATGCATATTGAGTTCTGTTCAAGCTATCAGGGGCAAATTAGGCAAATCATCAAATAATTGCTTTCTAACAGTTGCAACTTAAATCCCTTAACTAGGTGGACTTTAACAAGTCCCATTGTATAAATCCCTTAACTGCATAACATCTTAACTGATATTTTAAGTCCTCTAACTAGGTGACCTTTAACAAGGTAAAGGCACTAACCGACATTGATTAAAATCCCTTAAGGGTCAGTGCAAGAAGATGAGTCCACTTTTTGGCCAAAAAGTGGAAGTGTTTTCCCTGATTTTCAGATTTTGTCTCATTTGAGCTTAAATTTTGAAACACTTAGAGATTGAATCTTGGAAAAAGTTAGTAATATAAAAGATAGCCCTCTGAGTTTAGTTTCCAAATATATAATTTATTTTAATACCCACATAATAAAAAATAACTTTTTAAATGGAGTTCTGAAAACTATGTTTTAAAAATGTCTGTTTCAGGACCATACCATGCATGTGTACGACCCACACTTTTTGACACAATTAAAATTATTTTCTCAAACCGTTTTGGGAAATGGTTTGTAACACACTAAATATTGATGAGCATATTTTTTTGTATTTTTTTTTCTAATATTTTTTTTTTAATTAATTTTTTAATGGCCGTAATTATCTTTTTAAAAATTTGACGTGTACGACCCACATAATAAGATGTAAACTTAACATTTTTTGATTTTTTTTTTTTTAAATACAAAAGAATTTTGTGTAGATTGATGACATATAATTTTTTTTCCAAAATTCTTTAAAATAAAAAAGTTATTAAATTAACAAAATTAGTTAATATTTCAAATTTATGGACCCAATTTAGTATAAATTAAATGAAAAATAGTTAAAATAATCAATTTTTAAATAAATTTACATATTTAGAATCTAGACAGTATAATCTGAAATGAGTTTTAATTTCGTATAAAAATTCTCTAATTAGAGGCACGTAAACTATTTCTGAAGTTCATATTTGTGCTTTCATTCATGGAGATTTGAATTTGCAGGTCCATGTCTCAGGTGTGGCCATCCCAGGCCTATCCTGGGCCTAATCCCGAGCCAAGTGGCGGATTGTGGAAAAAAAAAGAAAAATGCCATTTAGAAAACGGGCCCCCGTTTCTAAAAAACGGGCCCCCGTTTTGTTTAAAAGCGGGCCCCCATTTTAGAACAAAACGGGGGCCCGTTTTTAAACAAAACGGTAAAAACGGGCCCCCGTTACCTTTCGGCTCGAGAGCCCAAAGCACAAACGGGCCCCCATTTATAAGAGCGCATTTTCCAATGCGCGGACTTCCGCGAATTTGTGACTCATTACCTTGCACTTGCCCTTAACAAGGTGCCACTTAATAGTATTGTTGTAATCTCCTAACAAGGATTTCTCTTACCCAAGCATACTCTAGAAGAGTACAAATTTTGTGAGTTCCTACTCACACCATGGTTTTCTCCCTATTGGGTTTCCACGAGATAACTTCTTGGTGTCACTGCCAGCTTTTCATGCTTGCATATTTTACTTAAGCATTTAAGTATATTGTTGGATTTTAGATAAATGAGGATTTAATGATAAACATTAAATTGTGTGAATTTGATTAAGTGTTGATTCACCCCTCCCCTCTCAGCACCGGTTGGAAATAACAAAAATCATTTAGTTTCAATAGTCCCAACTCAAGAAAAACCCCTCTGGAAAGAAAATTGTTTGGAAAGTCTAGAATATTCATCTTTCTCAAAAATAGTAAGGATGATAGCTTTCATGGAATAAATCCAAGGGTGTCCCATCTTTAGGTAGAATTAGTACGAGGTCGGGATAACAACAAAAGTAACATCTAGGCACTTAATACCAACTTCTATGGAAAGAGTGATGGAATATATGGTGGAACAAGTAAAATAATCACGCACCTTAATCATAAAATTATATTAATCATAAGTATCTTGATGCAATTGTTATGATAGAGATGTTACTCCATGATAACATTCACCATACAGGCTACATCAAAATGAGCACTACATGTAAGAGTTTTCCTTTAGTCTTTGTAGTAATGTTTAGTGGTCCACCAGGTGCTTAGATGATACCTCCTGTGTCAAATGTGATGAAAGAGTATAACTTAGGCTTACCCTCCTCAGTTAAGTTCACAATAGTCTTAGCTTCACTAGATATATCATTAGTAACTATAAATCCTCTATTAGTAGCCCTACAACATCGGTAGAGTGAGAAGGGAAAGGATTGGAAAAAAATTGAAAAATTTGATTAGGAGGTTCCATAGATTTATTTATTTTATCATTCACACCCTCCACTATTATAATATTGTAATAAATAAAATATTGAATGTCATGCTTCAATCTAAAGTACTTATCGATATCATGGCCAACTTGACATGGAATAAAAAAAATAGGCTTTAGGATCAACAGAAGGTAGAAAAGGCTTGGAGGAATCTATAGGATGTATGTGAGGAAGATTTATCTCATTAAAATAAATCAACTTAAGAATGATTATATGCAATGATTCAAAAAGAGGAGTGAAGTTGTGATGTGTGAATTTTGAAGAAAAGGGAGCTACAAAGGGTGTTATGGTCACCACTTGAGAATCAATATAATTGGAAGAATTGTTGGTATTGATCTTGATGAGGTTCCTATTTTTTTTTCTAAGCTTTTTAAAGTTTTGATGATCATCTTCATTCTTATCATCTAGAGTCAATGATGAAGAAGGTTCATATAGACTCACTTGAAGCTGATAATTGTGAAGTGTTCTGCACAACTATGTGAAATATGCATCATCAGTTAAAAAAAATATCTCTAATGTCTTTTTGCAAATTTTTAATTAAAATTATTTGAAAATTACCATTAGGCATAGGATAAGCAATTTTTGAATGCAATTATTTATATTTACCAATGTATTAGTCTCTTTTTCTTTAACACCTTGTTTGCAATGCACCAAAATAGTAAAAGTATTTTGTGGACCAATATTATTTTTTAAATGTTGAAAATGTGCATTAGTCAATTTTTGAAAAGGATCAATTCAAATTAATGAGCCAAGGAGAAAAACCATTGCAAATTTTTTTTCTGTTAAGGTATAGGTCAATAATTTTTCAAAATTCCTTGGTCATTTGAAAGATCACTGGACCAAGTTGAGGTTATTTTTACATTGGTTTTGGGATCACCTTATCAATTATATTTTTCCAAATGGGGAACCTCAATGTGTTGTGGGAGAGGAGTATGAAGGTTATTAATGGAATGTGGGATACTAGTAGAACATGTAAGAATTGTAGACCTAGATTAAGTTATAAAATCTAATTGTCCTTGTAAAGAATAAATATTAGGTGTCATATGACTTATTGTGGCATCAATGGATGATTTAGATGGAGAAATGTGGAATTGTGATGGAGGATTTGAAGGCATAGTATTATAATAGGTAGCTGGGTAAAGGAGATGATTGTGAAACAAACAAAAGATTCATTGAGGGTGATATATAGGAATATTTATTGATAGGATTCCCCCCACTAATAACATGTTTAATATTAACATTTTGTGTAGAGCTAGCCATCATAGAAGATGTATATATAAGCACATTATGAAAAGATGTAGGAATAGGAATGTAAGCCTCAACTTGGTTTGAATGACTTGAATGTCCAAGCACTTTTGCATAACTTTCAATTCCATAATATTTCCATCCACTATATGAGCTATACCATGTAACACTTTGACACCTTTTTCATCATTTTTGACTCGGATCCTTTAAACCTTCAATCAAAGGGATTGCCTCTCAACCTAAGTATTGTTGACTCACAAATTGTTGAAGATCTTATAATTCCTTATCAATCTTTTCCAATTGTTCAATAGTCACTTTAGTTAAAGAGTCATACTTGTCATGAGATGAATGAAGTGAATGATTATCAATAATGTCATTAATTTTAGTGTTGAATTGAAAGAAGATTATTTGTACCCAAGCTCCTAGAGAATAAGTTACTCAAATCAGGCTCAACACCCTTAGTGTTTAAACTTTTTGAAAGCAACAAGTCTATAACTTCTCATTATTATATTGGATTTGGGACAATGGATTATGAAACTAATAAACAAATAAATAAAAGCTAACAAAATGGATGTTAACTCCTAAAACATGCACCCAAAAAATGTTGAAAATTATGAAGAAGGCCAACATCAAGGACATTTTTTCCCACTCAAATTTTGTTTTACCATTATATTTTTGGTTGGACAATGGTACGTAGCACCTTAATCTAGTCCTTTGGACTGGGACAATGTCAACAACAAAAGACATAGAGTAGAGACATCGGGTCCGACACTGGTTTGCACAAAATCAAACATAATTAGGGAAAAGAAGGAAAAACACCAAGGTGTCAACCAAATGACCATAAAAATTAGAAGGATAAAATTTATGACATTAAATGCTCTATAAAATTAACATATTAAAACCTCACACAAAAACTGCCCACACAATCAAATCTAGAAACTACATGCAATGTTAAAAGGACTAGTTATAATGAACTAGTTAGGTAAAACACCTTATTCACAACAATAGTTTGTAAGTTTATTTTTGTTGGTCATAAAATTTTATTATTTTGAGTGTATTTTAGATTTTAAAATAAATGAGCTACTAGGAGAGAGGACCTAGTACTTGGGAACCCTAATTTTTTATCTCTCAAATTCTTGTTTGGAAATTTCAAATTACTTTCAATTTTTTATAACAGGTTACTTGCCAAGTCACCTTCATATAACTAATGTTTCAAGTTGACATCATCACATATGATGCCACATTACCATGTTTTTTTGTTAAGGCATGAAAAAATATCCCAAATTTTTATTTATTTGTAGTTATACACTAAGTCATGTTTTATTATCCACTGATGTGACATCACATCATTTGTTGTTGTTTTTTTAATCTAAGGAAGACATTTCATTCAATATCTATACTTGTCATCAACACAAAAAAAATTGAATTCATAATTATTAATGCCATAGTTTTAAAAATATTGTGTATTAAATCAAAAAATGATATAAAAATTATTTAAATGTGCTCAACAATTGAGTCTTTTCTCCTATATTAATAAATACTTACTAGCCCATGAATTAATTACTATCAGCTATACTTTTGATAATATATATTGAAATAGATTAGAAGACATATTTATTTAAATTAGAAGAGATGTTTACATTTAAGATAGTCTCTTTTGATACCCATTTGATTGTCAAATTTAAGATAGTCACATGAAAAATGCAAAAAAAATTCTTCTAAACAAAATTGAACTACTGTATATGAAAATAGGGGTTTTGGGCCTTCTAGACTATAATACAAAGCCACAAAGAGAAAAAATCACATCTAATACTCTATCATTTTATTTTTAGTCTTTAGATCATTATAAGATGCAAAAGAAGTGCATGCACAACATTTTAATATTTACAAAGATTTTGCAACCTTACAAGAGCTCAAATGAAAATCACTATCAAATTTAATGGGATTTGTATATTTCAAGCTATAATTATAATTTTAGGGTCTACTAGGATCATCTCCAACCAAAATTTCCTTATAGAATAGAGAAAATAAAAAGAATAAGGTTGCAATAATTAATACAAGACACTATTAGGTCAAATTGTGATCAATGCATTACAAAGAATTTGATGGATTGAGATTACAAAGAGAACCCCTTGGTTATATATCCAAGATAAGACATAGGATTAGACAATATCATGACAAGTGTCTTAATCTTATGACATGATACAACAAGTATTAAGTGACTTAGGAAACAAGAAGTAAATGCCAAAATCTAAGATAAGATATTATGACAACTAAGACTTTTGCAAAGGTTCCTACTATCTAAGTAAACTTAACATGTTAAAAGGACCTGCTAGAGTGGACTAGTTGGGTAAAACACCTTATTGAGAGTAGTAATTTGTAGATTTGTTAGTCATTAAATTTTACAATGTTAACTGTTAAAATTTTATTAGTTTGAGTTTGTGTTATAAATTTTATTAGGTGTGACTCAGGCATGAAAACTTGTTTGCTTCAACCAACCGGTAACTTGCTAGCAAATAGGGGAGAGATATGATGCTAGCACAACAAACCGGCAGTCAAAGATGAACCGGTAAAGGAAGAAGTGTAGTCACATACAGGTACACTACTATGAGAGAACGAGGATGGGTGATCACCATAATTTTTAGAGAAATGATCAGCCATGTGCTTGTGATGGCAAAGATTGAGTTGGTAAGCTTGCCCCTATGCCAAATCATTTGTTGGCAAAGTTAACTTTTAGTTATCTTGAGGTCAAGCATGATTTGATGTGGATTCTCTAGTTCACATTTATTTGGCTTAACATGACTCGGAGGTTTCTATTCTTGAGAGATGCGATGGCAAAACTAGTTGAACACTTGGCAGAATTGTTGAAAGGCACACAGAGAAAAAGCGAGAGAATTCAAATTTGCAATCTTTTGAAATCCTTGATTGATTTGATTGAGGATATGCCTGTAGGTGTTGACAGAAAGTGTATAAAGAATTCTGGAGCTCTTTCTGAAATTTTTTAGATTGTAAAATTTGAAACAAGTGAAATCTTTTTGAAGGCGATCCAAGGTGAAGAAAAGTGAGAACAAGTGCTAAGTGGTGCTAGCATAACTGAGTGTGTATGTGAAGCAGATCGGCTAAGTGCAGAGTCAACTTATAGAGAATCGGTTAAGAGCAAATTTGAAGAAGAGTGAACTAGCTAAGAGAAGAGCTGAAGAATAGTGAACCAGCTAAGAGCAAAGCTGAAGAATAGTGAACAGGTTGAGGGTAGAGTCGAAGAACAAAAGATCGATAGAGTGTAGTGCAGAGGGACAAGTGACCGACAAAGTGAATAGCCGAAGGAACCGATGTTGTGCAAAGAAGTCACAACCGGTGTGTATTGAGTGACATGCATATTGATATATGATCAAGCTATCAGGGGCAAATTAAGGAGATTATCCAACAGTTGCTTTCTAACAGCTGCAACTTAAATCCCTTAACTAGGTGGACTTTAAAAGGTCCCATTGTAAAAATACCTTAACCAAGTAACATCTAAACTGATGTTTTAAGTCCTCTAACCAGGCTACCTTTAATCGGGTAAAGGCACTAACCAGCCTTGATCAAATTCCCTTAACAGGGTGGTACTTAATAATGTGGTTGTAATCTCCTAACGAGGATGGCTCTTAACTGAGCGTACTCCAAAAGAGTACAAATTTTGCAAGTTCCTACTCACACCATGGTTTTCTCCTTATTGGGTTTCCATGAGATAACTTCTTGGTGTCACTATCAGCTTTTCATGCTTGCATACTTTACTTAAGCATTTAAGTATATTGTTGGATTTTAGATAAATGGGGAATTAATGATAAAGGTTAAATTGTGTGAATTTGATTAAGTGTTGATTCACCCCTCCCATCTCAGCACCAGTTAGGATTAACAATTGGTATCAGAGCATGGGTCCCTAGAATCAGAAGAACCTTAACTAGCTTGGGGAGAGATCCAAGATGATGCAAAAGGACGGCCCTATGTTCTCTAAGGAGAACCACATCTTGTGATGTGGAAGAATTAAACTTTATCTAAGATCCTTAGGTGAACACTATTGGAACCATGTGATCACAAAATACAATGAACCTTTAGGGACTCTTACTCTTGACCAGATAAAGGAAAGGCAAGATAATACTATTGCTATGGGTCTGATTGTTAGTACTATTTCAGATAATGAATTTACAAAGGTACAAGATTTGAAAACAACTTTCCAGATATGGAATAAGCTGAAGAAAATCTATGGGGGAGATCCTCATGTTCAAAAGGCCAAAGTTGACAGCCTGAGAGGAAAGTATGATGAGATGAGAATGTAGGAAAGTGAAAACATAGAGCAGTACAACAAGAGGATAAAGGATGCAATAAATTCTATCAAAAATGTAGGAGGAAAACTCAAGGAGGAGGATGTGGTTAGAAAAATCCTTGGAACTCCGCTACTACAGTATGCCATAAGGGTTTCTGCTATCTAGGAACTCAAATCTTTGGGAATAGTCAGTGTAACTCTTGACTCATTGATCGGTAAGTTGATTGCATTTGAATTGAGTAATTATGATAATAGTGTATGAAAGATTGATGTTTCCTTCAAAGCATCCATGGTGCATACACCCACAAGGAGAAGGAAAGAAATCGGTAGTAGCTCTACTACCAGAACTGGTCATTCTCATGAGAATGATAATCTTCTCTCTGAGGAATAGGAGCAAGACAAGATTGAATCTCTACTCGCAAGAAGATTGCTAAGAGGCAAAGGTAAATAAAAAGGTAAGTTACCCTTAAAGTGTTTAACCAGTAATAAGATAGGCCATATTGCTTCAAGATGCCCTGACAATAACAGAGACAGAAAGGACAATTTTACAAATTACAAGGACAAGAGCAAGAAGAAATGTCATCTTGCTGAAGAAGGAGTTACTGATGAAGAATCAGAGAGATTTGATGATGATGCCATTGCCTTTGTGGTATTGATTTGGCATTGATTTCCAACACTAACCGGTGTGGAGAATGGGTGATTCATAGTGGTTGCACTCATCACATGACCGGTGATAGAAGCAAATTCCTCATCATGGAGGATTGCAATGGAGGAACATTGAGGTTAAGAAATGATGCCCCATGTGCAATAAGAGGTAAGGGGTCTATAGCCCTGAATGATAAGACAAATTGTGATGATGTCTTTTGGGTAGAAGGATTAAAGTATAGCTTGTTAAGTGTTGCACAACTTAACAATGAAGGATACTGGTTACAGTTCAATGGAGGGATATGTAAGATAAATGAAAAATCTGGAAGTCTAATTGCCACTGGTAGACAATCAAAAGGCAATTTATTCCATCTAGACACAACCTTAGGTAATTGTCTAGTGGCCAAGGTAGAAGACAACTGGTTATGGCACAAAAGATTATGTCATGTTGTTGGCAAATGCAAACTCCAATGAGAAATTTTAGGTGATTGAAGCCATTGTCATTGATGGTAACCTTACAATTCGATGGCACCGACAAACACTGGCACAGGCACAGACACTAGCAATGGCAATGACAAAGATGTTCATCGGCACCCTGGCTGACAAGATTTTGTTTATTGTATTTTGTATTTATTTGTAAAATCTTTTTGTAAGCTGACAAGGAAAATTCTAATAAGGCTCATATATAAGTATGATATCTTATAGAACACTTGGAATAGGTAGATGCAAGCTATGTGCGAATATTAAGGTAGATTGTGGAATAAGGTTTATGATTATTGCAAGAGCATAAACCAGTACTAAACCTGGCATAGTAGATGCTGATCTGAAGTAGTACATGACATTGGATTATATAATCCACTTTTGTAAATCAATGAGACTTCCCTTTTTGTATTTAAGTAGTGAGCTTTAGGCAATTGGCCTTCCTGCATGTGTAGGCCCCTTTTGTATCAGTAATATTCACTTATTGGCTAGTGAGAGAATATTATGGGTCACAAATCCCACCGAGGTTTTTCCCACACTGGGTTTCCTCGTTAAAAATATTGTGTTATGGTGTTCTTTCTATGTTGTGTTTACCAATCTTATTTACTGCATTATTTATGGTTTACCGGTACACTGTTTTGGAATGCAATTCATTTAATAAGTTCAAAAAATCCATAAACCAGTTAGATATTGATTCATCCCCCCTCTGAGTATCTTTGGGAATCCTAATAATTGGTATCAGAGCCTGGTCCTCTATTTTCAAAACCCTAATAGCTTGAGGAAGATTCTGACACTGGTAGAGATGGAAAATTTGAGAAAGCAATTGCCAACATCTCTTTCAAACAATGATGCAAAAAAGTTGAAAAATATGAAACTTGAAGATGATCTGAAGGCTGCACATGAAATCATTCAGGGACTTCAAGGAAATCTCACTATTGCTAGGAACAAAAGAAGAGAATTTTCTGAGAAGATGTAGAGTGATGATGATGAAAAAGAAACTCTTAATGACCTTGTGAACAAACCGAGACAAGAAAATAGTACAATGAAGAATGAGATGCAAGATATAACTATGAGGTTTTACAAAGACATTGAAGACCAAAAGAAGAATAAAAATGACTTGGCTAGAAGAATCAATGATGCTGGAAATGAAAATCTAAGACTCAGTCATGAAAATGATATGTTGAAGATAGACATAATTCACTTGGAGCATGACAAAAATGAACTCATGAGATAGAAAGATTTCTTAGAAAATGAGTTGGCTACTACAAATCAACACAAGGAGAAACTCAAGGAAAGCTCAGAGGAACTTGATAAAATGTTGACAAATCAGAAACCTAATGGAGATACAAATGGTCTTGGCTTTGAAGTTGGTGAAAGCTCTGGTACTGCAAACAACCATGATCACAGTAAACCAGTAAGACAACCTAATGCCTACAAATTTGATGGAAAATGCTTTAACTGTAACAAGTATGGTCATAGAGAAAATTAGTGTAGATCTAGTAACTATCAGAACACCAATGCACCCACCGGTCATTGTTCTAAATGGAATAAAGTTGGTCATAACTCAGAAAATTGCAGAATCAATGTAAGATGTTATGTTTGTGGAAGATTTGGACACTTATCTAATCAATGTAGAACACATACCGGTAGAGGATATGGAAAATATATTCAGAAAAACAATGTGACTTGTTATGCTTGTAACAAGATTGGACATATTGTAAAATTTTGGAGAAGTAAGGCATCACCAACAAATAACAAAGGACCCAGTTTGAAAGATAAAGAAAAGGTTGAAGAAGTAAAGAAAGAATTTTCAAAACAATGGATCAAAAAGTCAAACATGAATGTTAATGAAGCTAATCCTTCACTGGTAGAATAGAATACAACTCCACCAGTAGGAGATTCTTCATCTAACTAAAAAGAAACCTTTTGGGGGTATGGCAACAAATTGAAAAAAATGCTAATTTACCCTCGGTTGATGGTGAGAAGTTGAAATACTTCTTTACCGGCAGATGTGTTAAGTTTGACTTAACCGACAGGCATTAAATGTGGTAGTTGGAGGAAATGACATTATAAAGAAAATATTTTGGCTCTCTTTTTATTCACCAAGCATTCAAACTTCCTTAGAGTGCAAAAATCCTAAGCGAAGACATCCATAGCAAGAAGTGAAGAAAATAATTCAAGCACTCATACCTAAAGGAGTTGCTTATGTTGAGGATCCTAGAATATACATACATTGTCATATAGAAGAACTAGGAGATGATGAAATTAAGAACATGTACAGGACTGTTATATGTGATGAAAACGGAAATTTTAAACTGGAACATAAGGTAGTCGAAACCCTAGGTTTTCTGGAGAATCTTAGTATTCCTGATTTCCCAAAGGATGTTATAAGGATTGTATTAAGAAGAGTTCATGGGGAGTTCTTTTGGTTGGATTCAATTCATAAGATAACCAAAGAGGTAGTTAGGGCAGTGACAAGCTTACCTTCCACCGGTAGCAGGCCTGATAAGACTAAAAAGGTTCCAAATGACACTGTAATGACCCTAACTGGTGCAACCTTTGACAAGAGATCCTTGAGAGTAAACGATGTAAAAGATACCAATGTAAGGTTCATTAGCATGATTCTTGGATACAAAGTTACACATGCCAACAGATTAAACTTTGTTTCTAGCTTATGTATCAAAAGTGCTTATGACTTGGTAAACAACAATGCAAAAATTGACATATGTGAATGGTTGAAGGATGAACTGATAGACAACCTAAAGAAAATCAAAGAGGATAAGAAAGGTACATTTAGATTTGGCAATCTACTTGTATGTTTAATGCTATATATAACCAAAGAAGTACCCGGTATTGGTAGAAAGGATTTTGGTTTTGACATACCAGTAGGAAAACAACTTCTGGACATACTGAACAACATGGGAGATGACAGGGAAAAGAACATAACTGAACATTTTCAGACACTAAAGGCTAGAATGAAAATTAGAGAAAGGCTATCTCAATCTATAGTAGACAAATATCAAATGGAGATATGCTTTGTGATAAAGAAAGATGAAATTTGGATGGAGGCAGTGGTTCTGAGAACTATTTGGGTTACAGAAATGGGATATGATGCAGATGAGAACATAATTGAAACTTATGCAAAAGCACTTCTAGAAGCCCCTAAAGAACCAACTCAAGAAATATTTGGCAATGCTGAAACGAATGAAATGAAAGTTCAATCTCAGAAAAGAATAAAGAAAACTCAACAAATAGTTAGAAAAGGAACAAGGCAGGCAAAAGCAATCAAGGAAGATGTATTGAATAAAACTAGTATTAAGGAGAGTGACTTGAAAGGACTACAACCAAAAACACATCTTTCACTAGTTGCTGCCTCCTCTAATAGTGAAATACTAGACAAAAACAAGAGGCAATTAGGCCTCCGACAAGGAAGTTGACACCAAAGAAGAGGAAACAAAAACAATTTGTTTCTCCACTTGACAAACTTTTGGATGAGATAACTGAAGATGGCAAATTATCAAATATTAGCAAGTTGTATAACACACTTTCGAATGATGAAAAAGAAAGTATAGAAAATAGTGTTATTTTACACCTTGATATCTACAAGAAATTTTTGATGGAAGTTGTAGATGATATACCCAATGACTTGTATAGAATGTTAGAAGCAAGAAGGGTAGAAATTGTTGAACTAGATAAAAAAATCAAGATAGAGAAACTACTTGTAGTTCATCCAATGAACTCAACACAAGAGATAGATGAATTAATAAGTGAAGCAAACCGGACAGTATTTTCAACTGGTCACCGGCATGTAGCACTAATGGCAGGAAGAGTTAATGAAATATCAGAAGAAACTATATACAAGTGGGATATATTTTTGTTGAAAAGGAGAAACAAGAAGAGCTTAAGAGACCAAAGACTTTTAAAGTCTATCAAAAAGAAAAGGATAAGGATAAGGGGAAAGGTAAAATAGGTGGACCTCCAAGCATAAAGCTAACATACAACTTAAACCCACCTCCTTCTAATACTCCACTGGCAATAGAGAGTATGGAGATAACACATGAGGACACAAATCCTAATTTTGAAGTGTTATATATAATGAATATCGACACATAGGAAGTCAAAATTGTGGTTGATAAGGAATCAAGTGAGAAAAGAGATGTGGCAACTGAGCCATCGATAGAAGACACAACAGTTGAGACAAATGTTGAAGATACAGTTGGAGACATTGAAATTGGGAGTGAGCAACAAACCAAGAAGACAATGAATATAGGAAAAGAAGACAGGACTGGTGTACATAATGATGTATCTACTAAGGAACCGACAACTGATAGCAATGAAAAATCTGTTGAGATACCTGTTGTAGACATTTCAGAAGTAAGCACAGAAAAACTAGTAGAAAACACAGAGTCACAAACAAAAATACTACCAGTGGACACCACTGAAAAATCATTAGAGGCACCATTAGAGAAACCATCAACAAAGAGTACAAAGAAACAGGTAGAGCAACAGGATCATTCATAGGTACATACAGAGACAGTGCCACCAGCTACAACTGAAAAACCTAAACCTTTGGTAGCTGAAATGTAGACACAAACTAACCCTCCAGAGAAAGAGGAAAGCAATGCTATTACTACCACCGACAGATTACAAATTGTGAAGGTAGTTGGATAGTCATCCGGAACCTCCATGACTAAATTTAGACCATCTAATGTAATAGAGGTATTTCTAGATTCAATTAAGAAAATAACAGATTGTAATGCACTAGCATATAAGGCTATTGATGACACCATACCAATTTTGAAGATGATTGCACCCAAGTGTAATATAGAGAATAAAGATTCTTTAGGCCAATTAGACACATTGTCTAAACGAATGGCTGACAATCGTCTAACAATTGATCAAATCAATGAGGAGACTTTCAGAGAGAAAATGAATAAAGAGAAGGAAAAATTATTTGAGGAGACAGTCAAGAAGAATAAGGAACATATGGATACCTTATTACCGGTACTAGGCAAGACAATTTTGGACATCAAGAAATTGTACAAAGATACATGCAAAACAAACATTTTGACAGAAGATATAGATAAAGAGATCAACATAGCTCAAAAGAAAATCAATGATATTGCTGACAACTTAATAGATTCATCAGATTCAATATGGGTAGTAGAACAAGAAATTGTAGGATTTGAAGAGAAAATAGAAAAACTTGAAAAAGATAAGGAAAGGTTGAAATTTGAGGCAAAGGAACTAAAGTGTAGACTAGGTCCTAAACTGGATATCCTCATCTCTTTGAGAAAAGAGATTTCTTAGGCTCTTGTTCCAGGACTTAAGACATCGGAAGAGAAAATGCACTTTCTCACCAATACAATCCAAAGGACTGAAACAACACTAAAAGATAGTGAAAGATTCTACAACAGTCTGAATGTTGCCTTAGTAGATTTATATCAGATTGTAACCAACCAGCTACAAGGATCTAGATAGGAACTACACTCAATTGACATTGAATGACAACCTTTGTCATTTAGGCCAAAGGGGGAATAGTAGAGGATGAGAAAAAGAATAAGGATAAGAAAAATGTATGACAAAAGAGATCATCTACTCAGGGGAAGCACACAGTTTTGACAGTTTTAGTAAGACAGTTTTTGGACAACATTTTTGGATGGACATTTTGGCTTTTTCTCATGTGTGTTGCCATCAATGCCAAAGGGGGAGATTGTTGGCAAATGCACACTCCAATGAGAAATTTTAGGTGATTGAAGGTATTGTCAATGATAGCAACCTTACAATCCTATGGCACTGGTAGACATCGGCATAGGCACAGATACCTGCAGCGGCAATGGCAAAGATGTTCACCAACACCCTTGCCAACAAGATTTTGTTTATTGTATTTTGTATTTATTGTAAAATCTTTTTGTAAGCCAACAAAGCAAATTGTAATAAGGCTCATATATAAGTATGAGATCTTATAGAACATTTGGAATAAGTAGATGCGAGATATGTGCGAATGTTAAGGCAAATTATGGAATAAGGTTTATGATTATTGCAAGAGCTTAAACCGGTATTGAACATAGCATAGGAGATGTTGATCCAAAGCAGTACAAGACATTGGATTTATATAATCCACTTTTGTAAGTCAGTAAGACTTCCCTTTTTGTATTTAAGTAGTGAGCTTTAGGTAGTTGGCCTTCCTGCATGTACAGGCCCCTATTGTATCAGTAATATTCACTTATTGGCTAGTGAGTGAATATTGTGGGTCACAAATCCCACCGAGGCTTTTCCCACACCGGGTTTCCTCATTAAAAATATTGTGTTATGGTGTTCTTTCTATGTTGTATTTACTAATCTTATTTAGTGCATTATTTATGGTTTATCAGTACACTATTTTGGAATGCAATTCATTTAATAAGTTCAGAAAATCCATAAACCGGTTAGATATTGATTCAACCCCCTCCGAGTAATGCAAAATTTTTAATAGGAATGCTTGACATTGTAAAACTTGAGAATGCTATGTGCAAAGAGTGTCAACTAGGAAAGTTGACCAAGTCCAGTTTCAGCAGTAAAACTTTTTGATCTGAACGTGTGCTTGACTTAGTTCACACAGACCTATGTGGTCCCATCAGAACCAAGACTTTCTATGGAGATCGGTATTTTATGTTATTTGTGGATGACTTCTCAAGGATGATGTGGGATGTATTCCTAAAAGAAAAATTAGATGCCTTTCACATGTTTAAGGTGTTTAAGGCTCGAGTAGAAAGAGGAACCAGTAAGAATCTGAAGTGCCTAAGATCAGACAAAGGAGGAGAGTTCACTTCTCAGGAGTTCATGAACTACTACGAGGAACAAGGAATAATGCGACAAATGTTTGCATGCTAAACACCTCAGCAGAATGGAGTTGCTGAAAGAAGAAACAAAACTCTTATTGATTGTGCTAGAACTCTAATGATATAGAAGGATATTCCACATACCTTTTGGAGAGAAGCCATAAGCACTGATGTATACACTCTGAACCAGATACAAGTAAAGAAGGGAATAAACAAAACTCCTTATGAGATATGGATTGGTTACTCACCTAATGTTTGTTATTTTAAAGTATTTGGAAGTAGATTCTATATAAAGAGGGACGAGTACACTGGAAAATTTGATCCCAAGAGTGATGAGGGAATATTTATAGGTTACTCAACAAAGAGCAAGGCATATCGGTGTCTGAACAATAGAAGCAATAAGATTGTGGAAAGTGCAAATGTAAGAGTAGATGAGTACTCTGAGAATAATGAAGAGGACAGTAAAAGTGAACCGAAAGACTATAAAGGGTTCGAATACAATGTACTGATGGAACCTATTGAAGAAAATCCAATCGAAGCAACAAATGAAGAAGCTGATGAAACAAAACCAGCACAATCGGTAGAATAAGCTCCAAGGAATGAACTGGTACGGGCCAAATATGTCAAAAAGAATCACTTTGCAGAAGACATCATCGGTGACAACGATGCAAGATTTCAAACTAGGAGAAGAGGAAGAGAGAATGAGTGTATGCTCTCCATTGTTGGGCCTAAAATAGAAAAAGAGGCTCTGAAAGATGATGACTGGGTCAAAGCAGTGGAAGAAGAATTGGAACAAGTAGAGAAAAATGATACATGAGCCCTAGTACTGAGATCGGAAAATAAAAATTTAATAGGCATCAAGTGGGTGTTTAGGAATAAGATGGATGAAACTAGCAAGGTAATAAGAAATAGGGCAAGATTGGTTTGTAAGGGATATGCTCAAGAAGAGGGCTTGGACTATAGAGAAACCTTTGCACTGGTAGCTAGACTGGAAGGGGTCAGAATTATGCTGGCCTATGCTCCTTATAAAAGATTTAAAGTATACCAAATGGATGTCAAATCGGCATTCTTAAATGGTGTGTTGGAGGAAGAGGTATACATAGAGAAACTAGAAGGGTTTGTATCTAAAGATGGGAAAAATATGTTATGCTGGTTGCAAAAAGCTCTGTATGGGTTGAAGCAAGCACCGAGAGCTTTGTATGAGAGGTTACACTCATATTTGCTAAGCATTGGGTTCAAAAGAACCAATGATAATAGTAATCTGTATCTGAACAATGGAACTGAAGGAAAACACCTAATTGCTGAGATATTTGTAGATGACATCATCTTTGGGGGAGATAATGAGATGAGTAGGAGCTTTGCAAGACAAAGTCAACAAGAGTTCGAAATGTCCATGATTGGTGAGATTAAGTTCTTCATTTGCTTACAAGTCTCTGAGTTAAAGAATGGAATATTTATTAGTCACACTAAGTACATAAGGGAGATTCTTAAGACTTTTGGAATGGAGGATTGCAAACCCATCAAAACTCCAATGGTCACAGGTTGCAAGCTATCTAAATATGATGAGGATGCAAAAGTGAATGAGACACTTTACTGGTCTATGATCGGTAAGTTACAGTATGCTGTGCATAGCAGACCGGATATTGCACAAGTTGTTGGCTTGGTTGCCAGATTCTCTACAAATTCAAAGGAAAATCACATGATGACAGTCAAAAGAATATTCAGATACCTACAAGGGACTGATGAGTATGGTCTTTGGTATCCACACAAAGGAGATTTTAGTGTAAGTGTCTTCACTGATTCAGATTGGGCTAGGAATACTGATAACATGAAAAGCACCAGTGGAGGAGAATTCTTTCTTGGAGAAAGAATTGTATCCTGGACAAGTAAGAAACAAAAATGCATATCTCAATCTACAATTGAAGCTAAGTATGTAGTTGCTGCAATTAACTGCACACAGATAGTTTGGATCAAACAACTACTAGAAGGAATTCAAGAAAAAGTGGTTGGACCGGTAGTAATTCATTGTGATAACACCAGTGCCATTTAAATATCTAAGAACCTGGTGATGCACTCCAAAATGAAGCATATAGCCCTTAAATATCACTATCCTAGGGAACAAGTTCAAGAAAAGGAAGTGATATTGGAGTACATACCAACAAAAGAGCAGGTGGCTAATATATTCACCAAGCCACTACAAAAGGACACCTTTGACTATCTCAGAGGAAAATTAGGGTTATGCCCCTCCATTCAGTAAAGTAAGCAATCAGAGTTCTATGTCAATTTGGTGTGATTTTCAAAGTATTTTTTTCAAATAACTAGATTGATGAGTGTTGACTACTCCGGTTAGGAGGAGCAGTATTATAAGTGTTCAACAAGGGCTCTTTGGCATTTTTGTCAAAGGGGGAGATATGTTTAGAGTGTTTGAGCATTGGCACATATCAGTGATAGGGGGAGATATTCATCACTTAGGGTAGAATGACTGGATTGTTACTATTACAGAGATGAAGAAGCACACATCTTATTAGCCAAAGTCTGAAGTGTTTGCCATCAATTCCAAAGGGGGAGATTGTTGGATTGTTAGCATTGACAAAATGATCAATCTAGTAAACTAGTTTATGCATTGAGGTTTGTCATTGATGTCCGACACTTACCAGTGAAAACATCAACCAATGAAGTAGTATAAGGTAAAGTGGCATTGCTTTTTAGTAAGCAATAGTGAATGGAAACAACATTGGTATTGAATGATAAAAGGTTGCCTCAGCTCAAGGTAAAGTAAATTAAGACAACCGATCCATCATTTAGGAAGATCGATCAAATTGGCGATGGTAAAGATACAAAAGGTAACTCAAGCATGAAAAATTATTTGATTCGACCAACTGGTAACTCACTAGCAAACAGGGGAGATATATGATGCTAGCATAACAAATCGGTAGTAAAAGAATGAACTGGTATAGGAAGAAGTGCAGTCACATACCGGTACACTGATATGACAGAAGGAGGAAAGGCGGTCACCATAAATCTCAGAGCAATGATTGACCATGTGGTTGTGGTGGCAAAGATTTAGTTGGTAAGCTTGCGCCTGCACCAAATCTTTTGTTGGAAAAGTTAACTTTTAGTTATCTTGTGGTCAAGCATGATTACATGCAGATTCTTTGGTTCACATTTATTTGAGAGAATATGACTTAGAGGTTTCTATTCTTGGGAGATGCGATGGCAGAATTGGTTGAACACTTGGTAGAATTGTTGAAAGGCGCACAGAGAAAAAGCGAGAGAATTACAATTTGCAATCTTTCAAAATCCTTGATTGATCTAATTGAGGATATTCCTATAGGTGTCGATGAAAAGTGTATAAAGAGTTCAGGAGATCTTTCTAAAATTTTTTAGATCGTAACATTTGAAACAAGTGAAATCTTGTTGAAGGCGATCGAAGGTGAAGAAAAGTGAGAACAAGTGCTAAGTGGTGTTAGCATAACTGAGTGTGTATGTGAAGCAGATCAGCTAAGTGTTGATTCAACTGATAGAGAACCAGCTAAGAGTAGAGCCAAAGAACAGTGAATGGGCTAAGAGCAGAGTCGAAGAATAGTGAACTGACTAAGAGAAGAGCCGAAGAACAGTGAACAAACTAAGAGCAAAGCCGAAGACCAATGAATAGGCAAAGGGTAGACATGGAGAACGAAAGATCAGCAGAGTGCAGTGCAGAGGGACAAGTGACCAGCAAAGTAAATAGCAAAAGGAACCGGTGCTAAGCAAATAAGTCACAACCAGTGTGTATTGAGTGACATGCATATTGAGATCTAATCAAGCTATCAGGGGAAAATTAAGAAAATCATCAAACAATTTCTTTCTAACAACTATAACTTAAATCCCTTAACTGGGTGGACTTAAACAGGTCCCATTGTATAAATCCCTTAATCGGGTAACATCTTAACTGATGTTTTAAGTCCTCTAACCAAGCTGCCTTTAATCGGGTAAAGGCACTAACCGACATTGATCAAAATCCCTTAACAGAGTGGCACTTAACAGTGTTGTTGTAATCTCCTAAGAGGGATGGATCTTAACTGAGCGTACTCCAAAAGAGTACAAATTTTGTGAGTTCCTACTCACACTGTGGTTTTCTCCCTATTCATTTTCCACAAGATAACTTCTTTGTGTCATTGTCATCTTTTCATGCTTGCATACTTTACTTAAGCATTTAAGTATATTGTTGGATTTTAGATAAATGAAGATTTAATGATAAAGGTTAAATTGTGTGAATTTGATTAAGTGTTGATTCACCCCTCCCCTCTCAACACTAGTTGGGACTAACAAAAAACATTTAGTTTCAATATTCCCAACTCAAGAAAAACCCCTCTGGAAAGAAAATTGTTTGGAAAATCTAGACTATTCATCTTTCTCAAAAATAGTAAGGATGATAGCTTGCATGGAATAAATCCAAGGGTGTCCCAACTTTAGGTAGAATTAATCTGAGGTAGGGATAACAACAAAAGAACATCTAGGCACTTAATACCAACTTCTATGGGAAGAGTGATGGAATCTATGGTGGAACAAATAAAACCATCACACACCTTAATTATAAAATCATATTAATCATATGTATCTTGATGCAATTGTTATGATAGACATGTTACTCCATGATAACATTCACCATACAGGTTGGATCAATGAGAACTGTTGGATTGTTGGCATTGACAAAACTGGTCAATCTAGTAAACTGGTTTATGTGTTGAGGTTTGTCATTCATGTCCAACACTTACCATAGAAAACACCAACTGGTGAAGTAGTATAAGATAAAGTGGCATTGCTTTTTAGTAAACAATAGTGAATGGAAACAACATTGGTATTCAATGATCAAAGGTTGTCTCAGCTCTAGGTAATTTAAATTAAGTCAACTAATCCATCATTCAGGAAGATCGGTCACTTTGGTAATGGTAAAGAAACAAAAGGTGACTTAGGCATTAAAAATTGTTTGCTTCAACCAACCGACAACTCATTGGAAAATAGGGTAGAGATATGATGCTAGCACAACAAACCAACAATCAAAGAATGAACCCATTTGCATTTACTTAACTGAATATGACTCAGAGGTTTCTATTCTTGGGAGATGCGGTGGCAAAACTGGTTGAACACTTGGCAGAATTGTTTAAAAGCGCACAGAGAAAAAGCGAGAGAATTCAAATTTGCAATCTTTCGAAATCCTTGATTGATCGAATTGAGGATATGCCTGTAGGTGTCGACGGAAAGTGTATAAAGAGTTCTAGAGCTCTTTCTGAAAGTTTTTAGATCATAAAATTTGAAACAAGTGAAATCTTGCTAAAGGTGATCCAAGGAGAAGAAAAGTGAGAATAAGTACTAAGTGGTGTTAGCACAGCTGAGTGTTTATGTGAAGTAGATCGACTAAGTGTAGAGTCGACTAATAGAGAATGACTAAGAGTAGATCCAAGGAATAGTGAACCAGCTAAGAGCAGAGCAAAGAACAGTGAAATGACTAAGAGTAGAGCCGAAGAATAGTGAAACAGCTAAGAGAAGAGGCGAAGAACAGTGAATAGGAAAAGGGTAGAGCCAAAGAATAGAAGATCGATAGAGTGCAGTGCAGAGGAACAAGTGACCAAAAAAGTGAGTAGACGAAGGAACCGGTGTTGTGCAGAGAAGTCACAACCGGTGTGTATTGAGTGACATGTATATTTAGATCTAATCAAGCTATTAGGGGAAAATTAAGTAGATCATCCAAGAGTTGCTTTCTAACAACTGCAACTTAAATCCCTTAACTGGGTGGACTTTAAGAGTTCCCATTGTATAAATCCCCTAGCCGGGTAACATCTTAACTGGTGTTTTAAGTCCTCTAACTAGGCTACCTTTAACCAGGTAAAGGCACTAAATGGCCTTGATCAAAATCCCTTAACAGGGTGG
Source organism: Cryptomeria japonica (assembly GCF_030272615.1). Lineage (NCBI taxonomy): Eukaryota > Viridiplantae > Streptophyta > Pinopsida > Cupressales > Cupressaceae > Cryptomeria > Cryptomeria japonica. The sequence goes on along the minus strand of NC_081413.1, from coordinate 234,570,446 downwards.
CACTTAATAGTGTTGTTGTAATCTCCTAATAGGGATGGCTCTTAACTGAGCGTACTCCTGAAGAGTACAAATTTTGCAAGTTCCTACTCACACCATTGTTTTCTCCTTATTGGGTTTCAACCAGATAACTTCTTGGTGTCACTGTCAGCTTTTCATACTTGCATACTTTAAGTAAGCATTTACGTATATTGTTGGAATATAAAATGAGGATTTAATGATAAAGGTTAAATTATGTGAATTTGATTAAGTACTGATTCACCCCTCCCCTCTCAGCACTAGTTGGGACTAACAGAAATCATGTAGTTTCAATAGTCCCAACTCAAGAAAAACTCCTTTAGAAAGAAAATTGTTTGGCAAGTCTAGATTATTCATCTTTCTCAAAAATAGTAAGGATGATAGCTTTCATGGAATAAATCCAAGGGTGTCCCAACTTTAGGTAGAATTAATACGAGGTATGCATAACAACAAAAGTAACATCTAGGCACTTAATACCAACTTCTATGGGAAGAGTGATGGAATCTATGGTGGAACAAGTAAAACCATCACACACCTTAATCATAAAATCATAATAATCATATGTATCTTGATGTAATTGTTATGATAGGGATGTTACTCCATGATAACATTCACCATACACATTGGATCAATGGGCACTACATGTAAAAGTTTTCTTTTAGTCTTTGCAGTAATGTGTAGTGGTCCACCAGGTGCTTAGATGATACCTCTTGTGTCAAATGTGATGGAAGAGTATAACTTAGGCTTACTTTCCTCAATCAAGTTCACAATAGTCTTAGCTTCACAAGATATATCATTAGTAACTATAAATACTCTATTAGTAGCTCTACAACCTTGGTAGAGTGAGAAGGCAAAGGATTTATTTATTTTATCATTCACACCCTCCACTATTATAATATTATAATCAATAAGATATTGAATTTCATACTTCAATCTAAATACTTCTCGGTATGATGGCCAACTTGACATGGAATAAAAAAAATAGGCTTTAGGATCAACAAAAGGTAGAAAAGACTTGGAAGTATCTATGGAATGTATGTGAGGAAGATTCATCTCATTAAAATCAATCAACTTAAGCATGATTATATGCAATGATTCAAAAAGAGGAGTGAAGCTGTGATGTGTGAATTTTGAAGAAAAGGGAGCTACAAAGGGTGTTATGGTCACCACTTGAGAATCAATATAATTGAAAAAATTGTTGGTATTGATCTTGATGAGGTTCCTATTTTTTTTCTAAGCTTTTTAAAGTTTTGAGGATCATATTCATTCTTATCAACTAAAGTCAATGATGAAGAAAGTTCATATATCTCCAATGTATTTTTGGAAATTTTTACTTAAAATTAGTTGAAAATCACCATTAGGCATAGGATAAGCAATTTTTGAATGCAACTATTTATATTTACTAGTGACTTAGTCTCTTTCTCTTTAACACCTTGTTTGCAATGCACCAAAATAGTAAAAGTAATTTGTGGACCAATATTATTTTTAAAATGTTGAAAAAATGCATTAGTCAATTTTTGAAAAGGATCAATTGAATTTAATGAGGCAAGGAGAAAAACCATTGCAAATTTTTTCTGTTAAGATATAGGTCAATAATTTTTCATAAGTCCTTGGTCATTTGGAAAATCACTAGACCAAGTTGAGGTTATTTTTACATTGGTTTTGGGATCACCTTATCAATTATATTTTTCCAAATGGGGAACCTCAATGTGTTGTGGGAGAGGAGTATGAAGGTTATTAATGGAATGTGGGCTACTAGTAGAACATGTAAGAATTGTAGACCTAGATTGAGTTATAAAATCTAATTGTCCTTGTAAAGAATAAATATTTGGTTTCATATGCCTTATGGTGGCGTCAATGGATGATTTAGATGGAGAAATATGGAATTGTGATGGAGGATTTGAAGGCATAGTATTATAATAGGTAGTTGGGTAAAGGATATGATTGTGAAACAAACAAAAGATTCATTGAGGGTGGTGTATAGGAATGTTTATTGATAGGATTCCCCCCACTAATAAAAAGTTTAACATTAACCTTTTGTGTAGAGCTAACCATGATAGAAGATGTATATGTAGGAACGTTAGGAAAAGATGTAGGAATAGGAATGTAAGACTCAACTTGGTTTGAATGGCTTGAATGTCCAAGGACTTTGGCATAGCTTTCAATGTCATAGTATTTCATTCAACTATATGAGCTATACCATGCAAAACTTCCACATCTTTTTCATCATTTTGACTCAAATCCTTGAAAATTTCAATCAAAGGGATTGCCTCTCAACCTAAGTATTCTTGACTCACAAATTGTTGAAGATCTTATAATTCCTTATCAATCTTTTCCAATTGTTGAATAGTCACATTAGTTAAAGAAACATCCTTTTTATGAGATGAATGAAGTGAATGATTATCAATAATGTCATTCATTTTATATGTTGAATTGGAAGAAGATTATTTGTACCCAGGCTCCTAGAAAATAAGTTACTCAAATCAGGCTCAACACCCTTAGTGTTTAAAATTTTTGAAAGCCACAAGTCTATAACTTCTCATTATGATATTGAATTTGGGACAATGGATTACGAAACTCATAAAAAAATAAATAAAAGCTAATGAAATGGATTTTTGCTCCTAAAACATGCACACACATGAGAGGAAAATTTGTTTTGGGTTGTTAGGGGTTTTCTTATGTCAAACCTTGGGTTTAGAATTAACCCTATAATGATGAAATGAAAAATAAGAGAGGTCTCCCTTAATTGTATAGGCTAGATATAAAATAAAATGTTGAATTGAAATTTTATACCTTCATTCATGAATCTCCATTTCCTTGAAGTCTTCGTTAAAATTTGATGTTGCTAGGTGGGAACTCATGCATGCTTTCACATAAAGTTTATTATGAATGACATCTTGGACACTTGAAATCTAAATACTTGACCTTTTCATCGATACCTTGATGATTCTTTATTTCTTTCTCACTTAAAATTATTTCTGAGGAGTTAATTTCTTGATAAGAGACTCTTCAAATTATGGGATGATACATTCTTTTATACCTATGCTCACAAAAAATGTTGAAAATTATGAAGAAAGTCAACATCAAGTACATTTTTTGCCACTCAAATTTTGTTTTACCATTAGAGTTTTGTTTGGAAAATGGTACCTAGCAACTTAATCTAGTCCTTTGGACTGGGACAAGGTAAAAAGAAAAGACATAGAGTTGAGACGTTAGATCTGGCATGGGTTTGTGCAAAATCAAACATAATTAGGGCAATGAAGGAAAAACACCAAGGTGTGAACCAAATGACCATGAAAATTAGGAGAATAAAATTTATGACATTAAATTCTCTTTAAAATTAACATATTAAAACCTCACACAAAAATTGCTCACACAATCAAATCTAGAAACTACATACAATGTTAAAAGGACCAATTATAATGAACTAGTTAGGTAAAACACCTTGTTCACAACAATAGTTTGTAAGTTTATTTTTGTTGGTCATAAAATTTTACAATGCAAATTGTTAAAATTTAATTATTTTGAGTGTATTATAAATTTTAAAATAAATGAGCTACTAGGAGAGAGGACCTAGTACTTGGGAACCCTAATTTTTTATCTCTCAAAATCTTGTTTGGAAATTTCAAATTACTTTCTATTTTTTATAGCAAGTTACTTGCCAAGTCACCTTCATATAACTAATGTTTCAAGTTGACATCATCACATATGATGCCACATTACCATGTTTTTTTGTTAAGGCATGAAAAAATAGCCCAATTTTTTATTTATTTGTAGCTATACACCAAGTCATGTTTTATTATCCATTGATGCGACATCACATCATTTGTTGCTTTTTTTTTTTATCGAAGGAAGATATTTCATTCAATTATCTATACTAGTGATCAACACAAAAAAAAAGAATTCATAATTATTAATGCCATAATATTAAAAATATTGAGTATTAATAAACAAATGATATAAAAATTATTTGAACGTGCTCAACAATTGAGTCTTTTTTCCTATATTAATAAATACTTACTAGCATTTGAATTAATTACTATCAATTGCACTTTTGACAATATATATTGAAATAGATTAGAAGACATATTTATTTAAATTAGAAGAGATGTTTACATTTAAGATAGTCTCTTTTGATAGCCATTTGATTGTCAAATTTAAGATAGTCACATGAAAAATGCTAATTTTTTTCTTCTAAACAAAATTGAACTACTATATATTAAAATAGGGGTTTTGGGCCTTCTAGACTATAATACAAAGCCACAAAGAGAAAAACTCATATCTAATACTCTATCATTTTATTTTTGTTCTTTAGATCATTATAAGATGCAATAGAAGTGCATGCACAACATTTTAATATCTGCAAAGATTTGCAACCTTACAAGAGCTCAAATGAAAATCACTATCAAATTTAATAGGATTTGTATATTTCAAGCTATAATTATAATTTTAGGGTTAGCTAATGACTCAATCTACTAGGATCATCTCTGACCAAAATTTCCTTATAGAATAGAGAATAAAAAGAATAAGGTTGCAATAATTAATACAAGACTATTAGGTCAAATTGTGATCAATGCAGTACAATGAATTTAAAGGATTGAGATTACAAAGAGAACCCCTTGGTTATATAGCCAAGATAAGACATAGGATTAGACAATATCATGACAAGTGTCTTAATCTTATGACATGATACAAGTATTAAGTGACTTAGGACACAAGAAGTAAATGCCAAAATATAAGATACGATATTATGACAACTAATACTTTTGCAAAGGTTCCTACTATCTAAGTAAACCTAACATGTAAAAAGGACCTGCTAGAGTGAACTAGGTAAACACCTTATTCACTAGTAAAAAATTGTAAATTTGTTAGTCCTTAAATTTTACAATGTTAATTGTTAAAATTTAATTAGTTTGAGTTTCTATTATAAATTTTAAAATGAATGAGCTACTAGGAGAGAGGACATAGTAGCTGGGAACCCTAATTTGCATCTCTTAAAATGTTGTGTCAAAATTTCAAATCACTTCAAATATTTTGTAGCAGGTTACTTGCTAAGTCAACTTCTTATAACCAAGGTTTCAAGTACACATTAGCAAATATGATGCAACATTAGCATGCTTTCTATTGATGCATAAAAAATACCCCCCCCAAAAGTTAGACTAGTAGCTATACACTAAGTCATGTTCTATTATGCATTGATGTGACATCACAAGACTTGTTTCCTTTTAGATCTAAGGAATAAATTTCATTCAATTATCAGTACTTGTGATCAACACTAACAACTTTAAAGTTGTAATTATTGGTACAATAATACTAAAATATTAAGCAGTAAATAAAAAAATGATATAACATTTATTCAAGCATTCAAGAATTGAGTCTTTTACCCTATATTAAAGTAAATATGCACTAGCCTTTGAATTAATGACTATTAACCATACTTTTGATAATATATAATGAAATAGATTAAAAGACATAGTAAAATTATAACTTTTTCAATTACTTCATTACATGAAATCTCTACATTATCAAAAATAAAAAACAAGAATAATTTAATATATAAAATAAAATAATGAAATTATATCAAAAAATAATTTGAAAATTATATGATAGTAAAAATTATGACTAGATCAAACTAGGATAGGAAATAATCGCTACATAACCTCCTCACAAGTGCATGAAAGGGAGGAGATCACAAACAATGTTAGCAGCAAGACCACAAGCAATCAAAAAAGGGCATGCGCTTTTTTGAAGAAACCTTTTGACTTGAGCAACAAATTGGCAGGAATAGGGTTCCTAACAAACCAAAATTACCTAATCAAAATAGAGGGTTTTAGGAAAGCACCCCAAACCATCTTCCTAAAAAAACCTTTTATGTTGGAGCTATAACATCCAAGGGAGCAAAACAAAAAACCTTAGCACTAGAAAAAAAAAAACCAAGGAGACAAAACACAAATGGTAGGTTTAGAAGGGCATCCTACAACCTTATGCATAAAGAACCACCTTGAATCAAGATATTCTTGGCCAAGGAAGGAGGATATCCCAAAGATCTAAAAAATAACTAGTTTTGGAAGGCACCCAGTAACCTTTGAGATAGAACCCCTACAAAGAGAACAATAAGTACCACCTCAATTGACCCAATGTGAGAAAAAAACTTGGCCACTAGAAATTTTAAAGTCATCATGTAACCTTGTACAAATATGAATCCTACAAACAACCATGTTAATAGAACATAAAACGGGCAACAAAGATCCCAAGAACTCTTGAAAACAAGCCCCACCAAGCTTACCATGGTCCTTTTTAACACTTCAAATAAGATAACCAAAGAGATTCATCCCAAAAAATCCCACCATATAATGGAGGGAGAGGGGCCAAAAGTAGTGACCCACAAAAGAAACACTATCCACCAAAGGAAACCAAGTTTCACCACTGATGCAGGCACAAAGGAGGTAGAGCCCTCTCTAGTTAATCTCCCTTAGGGTAACCAGCCATCAAAATTCCACTAGAGAAAACCAACAACTATCAATGAAGATCCGACACTGCTAGAAACATTGTCTTAAAAATTTGCAAAAACACACCCCACAAAGCCTCATCACAAACATAGGACCCCAGGGCCATAGCCTTAACATTTGAACACACAAAGAGAAAGCACCCCACAAGTAAGAGCCTTTGATCAACCCCAACAAATATCCGCTAGCTAGATGCCTGGGATTAGGGCACAAATAGAAAACCCCAGTCTGCAAGCAACAACCCCAAGCATGGATTACTTAGAACCAAACCTGTAACCATGAAGAATAGTATGGTTAGCACAATAAAAAAGGCCTCATATTATCATCCAATAGGGAAACAATAGAAAATTGTTTTCCAAAGGGGGGGAATTTTGGCATAATTGATGCATATGAAGAATGATGATCGAACGGGTAAAAGACTGTTTGTGATGACATTGTGATGAAGAGATTCAGATAGCATGATTGGATGAGTTTGATCAGTTATTTGTGTTATCATTGATGGCAACTGATGTTTACTATGTTGTATTTCATCATCTTAGTCTTTTAGGTATACCGGAAAGAGCTTACCAGTAAAGAAACATGAAACTGGGAATTAGGATCTTCACTAGTAAACGAGGAAATTTTTTGATTGGATCTGGCGATTGGTGATGATTGAAGTGTTGTGGTTTGGAATGTGAGTTTGTATCAGTTTAATATGTATTTGATTGGAACCGCATCATTTTTTATCTACCAGAAGTCATGTTTACGATTTTTGTTGTATTTTTGCTATGGTTTAAGAAGGGTTTAAGGATCAGTAAATAATTCACTTAACCGGTAATGATTTTTGGTTTCGTGGTGATCTACATAAAGTTCAAATGTTTGAAGTGATGTGGAACAACACGCGTAGATAGTTGAATTACCGTTTTGGCACATTTGAAGATGGAATTTATTGGGAAACAGTGAAGCGCTTAGAAGATTGTTCTTATGGTTTGACTTTGTATTAGATCAAGTTGTACTGATGAGTTATGGCAATTCAATGGTTGATATTGTCTTGTAAAATGTTGTAATGATCTGTATGATGATCTGATTTGATCTATGATGATCTGTACTGTAAATTATTGATGTATCTAGGGTTTAATAATCAACTAAGTTGTAAAGGTTATTCAGGTCAATTTAGATGATGTTTGTTGTGTTGGTAGTTTTGAGAAGAGTGTGAAGCCGAACCAGAGTATGAGACATCTTCCAAAGTGTTGTAAATTTGGAGAAAAATTGCATCTGATCAAGAAAGCAGTGAAGTGCTATACACAGATCATTCAGTATTGTTCCCTAACAATTGCAGTAGTCAAAATCCCTTAAATGGGTATGTCCTAACATGCCTTACATTATAAATCCCCTAATAGGGTAGTTGAACATCTGAGTTCTAAATTGTCTTATGAGGTTCATCCTAACAAGTCAAAGCTCCTAACAAGGCTCATCATCTAAATCCCTTAATCGGGTGACTCCTAACAGGGTCTGCTTCTAACAGGGCATCTTTGTAGGCTCCTAACATGGCACATTCCAAAAGAGTGCATAATTCATGTGGGTGCCAATTCCCACTATGGTTTTTCCCTATTTGGGTTTCCACGTGAAAAACATGGTGTTCATATGGTGAAAATTTTTAATGTGTTGATTTGTTCTATTTTCAGTTTATTCATGTTGATGAACACTTGATGAGCTATATTGATGAATCAATTTAGTAGATGGTTATTAGTGTATACCAATACTAGCAAATGATTTTTTTGTTGGCTAATGTTTGATTTGGTGATAGTTTTATGAGGTTGAGTTTCAGTTTTGAGTTTTTTGTTAATACTGATTCATCGCCCCTCTCAGTATTAACGGGTTCCTCTAAGATTAATAATTGGTATCAAAACATTAGTCCTTTGTGTGCAAAAAGCTTAACAACTTGAGGGAAAGATCCTAAAGAAACATGATGAAGAAGGAGGGTCCCAAGTTTGACAAGGAAAAATACCAGATATGGAAAGATTGGATGAAGATATACATTAAAGGATTCGGTTCAGAGTATTGGAATCGTGTGGTAAACAAGTATGTAGCTCCCACCACTAGTCCCTTGACATCGGATGAGCCTAAAGATCAGAAAGAAAACATCCATGCTATAAGTACTTTGTCTGATTTTGAATATATAGATGTTCATGGATTAGAGACTGCATATGAGGTATGGGAGAAATTAGACTTGATTTGTGGAGGAGATAAACATGTACAAAGAGAAAAGAAAGAAACTTTAAGAGTTAAATTTTATGATATGAGAATGGTTGATGGTGAGAACATAGCACAATATGGACAAAGGATTTTGGAAGTTGTGGGTGGTGTTAAGAGTGTTGGAGGTAAGATTAATGATGATGTTGTTGTTAGTAAAATTCTTAGAACTCTCCTGCCACAATATTCTATTAGAGTTTATGCAATTCAAGAATTGAGATTTATTTCTAAAGATGAAGTCACTGTTGATTCTCTTATTGGAAAGTTGTCTGCATTTGAATTAAACAACTTTGACAATAGTGTTTCTAAACCATCTAAATCTTCTTCTAAGGCTTTTTTAACGGGTACATCTGTGAGGAAAGGAAAGGATATTTGTCATAATAATCACTACAGGTCTAGTCATGGTAGTAACAGAGTTGATGGTGATGATGAAGATCATCTGATGGAACTTGAGGCATTATTGGCTAAAAGATTTCCTAGAAGCACATGTAAGTACAAAGGTAAACTTCCTCTGAAGTGTTTCTATTGTAATAAAATTGGACACATCCCTGCTAATTGTCCTAACATTGATAAGAAAGATAAGTTTAAGGAATTCAACGAAAAAATAAAGAAACAATGCTATGTTGCAATTGATGAAGGAGTAACTGATGAAGAATCAGAAGAAGATGGAAATGAGGAGATAGTGTTTGTTGTTGTGAAAGAAGATTTGACTAATGAAAAGGCATTGTTGTCTCACATGGATAATAACTATGAATGGATAATAGATGGTGGTTTCTCACACCACATGACTGGTGATAGAAACAAGTTCTTATCCCTTAAAGAATTTGATGGAGGTATAGTAAGGCTTGGTAACAACTCACCCTACATGGTTAAAGGTAAATGATCTATTTCACTAAATGGAAAAAGTAATGCAAATGATGTCTTTTGGGTTGATGGATTAAAACATAACCTTTTGAGTGTTGGTTAATTAAATAATAAGGGATATCTTCTGGAATTTAAAAATGGACTGTGTAGAATTCTTGGAAGTAATGGAGAATTGATTGCTACTAGAAAGTAGCCAAGAGGTAATTTTTTTCATCTGAATACTAATGTGAATAGTTGTTTGGTGGCAAAGATTGAAGTCAACTAGTCATGGCACAAGAGGTTTTGTCATGAGAATTTTGACAATTTGATAAAGGTTAGTAAATCAACTATATTGTGAGATGTTTGTCCAAGCATGTTAGACCAGATAATGTTCTATGTAAGGATTGTCAAATGGGTAAGATGACTTAAGTATTTTGTAAGAGTAATGTTGGCCATTTGGTGGAATTGATTGTGTTGCATTGATGTTTTGTCATTGATGCCAACACTAGTTGGTTGGATGCTTTACCGGCACCCTTCTAGTCCAAATAGATTGAGTGGTTTCAGGTTGATTTGGATCCGACATGATCTCGTAGGCTCCGGCATAGTTTGGTGATGTAATTGGCTTGTTCATGATACTAATTCTCATAACTGGTAAGTTGGTTTTGGTCTAGTGATCGGACGATATCATGTTTGATTAGAAGCTTAGTTTCTGCTCCAGATAAAGGTTTCACAGGCAGATATTTTGATGAATTGCATAAGTGGTGTTGGTGTAGTTTCTAGGGAAGTTTCAAGATACTGTTGGTGATCATGTTCGAGACTTGGTGGATGGAGATCATTGTTGTAGCGAGTGGACCTATACTAGGCCTCGGTTGATCTAGGTTATGGACTGACTTTAATGTAATGTGTGGATTGGACCTCTCTATGTATTTCGGGGATGACTTATGTGTGGGTCAAGGAATGTAATGTGCAAGTAATGAAATATCATTTAGGCAGAGGATTTGGTTGATCATTGGAGATCGAATTGGGTTTATGTAAGAGGATTTAGTCCTCTGCTATTGAGCTTAACCAAAACTATACTCAGGCATAGGAGATGATATCTTTTGTAGTAGAATTATTATCTGACTATGGATAGGCTTCCCACTATGGTTTTTCCCTTTACTGAGTTTTCCACGTATAAATCTTGGTTTTATGTAGATAGATTTTATTTTGTGATTCTTGTTTATACTTAATTGGTTTAACTTCTATTTCGGTATTAATGTTTTGGATTTTGGTATTAAAGTTTCAACTACTAATTTTTCTAGTAATCTGTGACAACTGATTCACCCCCCGCCGCTCTCAATTGTCTTCTAGTTACTTGAATTGTCCAACAATTAGTATCAGAGCTTTCATCCTCTCTCCAGAAAGCTTAACCGCTTGAGGAAGATCCTATGGTGACTAATAGTTCAATTTCATCTAGTTCTTATCGAGCAATCTTTCAGAGGGATATTTTGAGGCTTGATGGAACAAACTACACAACATGGAAGATTTGGATGGAAACTTATTTGAGATATCTTGGCAAGGATATTTGGGAGATCACACAAAATGGTGTCACACTCTATAATCCAGGATCTGGAAATCCTCCTCTGGAACCTGGACAAGGAGCTTGAGAATGATTGTAGAGGAAGAGAAGCCCTCTTGTGTGCACCTTGTGATAAAAAAATAATGGGACTAACTGACAAATCATCTGGAAAGGAAATATCGGATAAGTTGGAGACTCTTAATGAAAATGACCCTATAGTGAAGATTGCTAAACTTGATGGTTATCGGGTGAGAAATGAAAACCTAAAGATGTAAGAAGATGAAAGGATTACTCCATTCATGGAAAGGGTAAATGAGATTGTTATGGGAATTCAATGTTGTGGTGGAACTCTGAGCTAAGATGCAATTGTTTCTAAAGTCCTAAGACCCCTACCACCAACTTAAAAAATGAAGGGTACTACTATTAATGAGTTGAGAACAATGTCTAATACATCTGTCAATAGAGATACCTTGGTTAGGAAACTATCTTTTTTGATCTTGAAGAATTTGGACCTTTTGGAGCTGTGAAATCTGAACCTACCTTTCATTAATCTGCATCTACAACCAGTAAGCAAGACTAGAAAGCTTTCTATGCAAAGGAATTAGAAGATATGAAGAGAAATGATGATGAGTTTGAGAAACTTGAAGCACTATTTGTTAGAAGAGTACCTAAAGGACCAGTAGGAAGTAAGTATGAAGGAAAAGCACCTCTTAAATGTTTTGCATGTAATAAGATTGGTCATTTTACATCTAGATGTCTTGAAAGAAATTCAATATTTTAAGAAAAAGTTAGAAGATCATTTAAGCCTAACCTTGGATATCAAACCAGTATAAGTACAAGAAAAATAGAGACAAATCATGCTACATAGTAGATGAGGAAGGCATTACTAATTCTGATGATGAACTGGCAAAAGACTCTGCTAGTGGATGCGGCAATGGGAAGGAATGGGTGTTCCTAGTTATCAAAGAAGAAGATCTAGCATTGGAAGCGAATGTACCTGAGGAGAAGGCACTTGCTGCTAAAATTGAAGACAAGGATGAATGGGTAATTGACAGTGGTTGTTCACATCATTTGACTGGAGATAAACAAAATTTTCTAAACAAAATTTTCTATCTTTGGAAGAATTTGATGACGGTCTAGCTAGATTTTGAGATGACAAAGCATGTATGATCAAAGGAAAAGGAACTATATCATTGGATAGTAAGAACAATACTGACAATGTTTATTATGTCGAAGGTTTGAGGCATAATATTTTGAGTATAGGACAATTGGTAGATAAGAGATTTCAATTACAGTTTAAGGATGGAAAATGCAAAATCATTAACATATCTGGTTTGGAGATTGCAACCACTATTCAGACAAAAGGTAATATATTTCATCTAAACTCTGGTGAGAAGACATGTTTGATTACATAGATTGATGAGAGTTGGCTATGGCATAAAAGGATATGTCATGTGAATTTTGATTGCATTGTGAAGATCAATTCAACTAAGGTAGTTAGGGCTATACCTGAGATTGTGAAGCCCTATAATTCGGTATGTAAGGAATGTCAAATGGGTAAACATGTCAAGACCTCTTTTAGGAGTATACAAGATAAATCAAATGATCTTCTTGATCCTACTCATACTGATTTGTGTGGCCCTGCTAGAGTTAAAAGTTTTCAAGGTGATAGATATTTCATGCTAATCATTGATGATTATTCTAGATTGATGTGGGTTACTTTTCTAAAAGAAAAATCTAAAGCATTTGAAGTTTAAAATCTTTAAGGCTAAAGTGGAAACTGAGACAGCATTGAGGATTAAATGTTTGAGATGAGATCATGGTGGAGAATTCACATCCAATGAGTTTAATGACTTTTGTGAGAAGCATTGTGTAAGAAGACAAATTTGTCCTCCTTGGACACCTCAACAGAATGGAGTTGTGGAAAGGAAGAATAGAATTGTCTTGGATGCTGCTAGAAGAATGACGATGGAAGCTAGTCTACCTCATATCTACTAGAGAGAAGCAATGAGAATGGCGGTTTATACATTCAATAGAGTACATATCAAAGGAAAAACTGGTAAGACACCTTATGAATTATAGTTTAGAAATACACCTATAGTTAAGTATATAATATCATTCGTAAATTTGATCCTAGATGTGATGAAGGCATATTTCTTGGTTATTCTAATGAAAGCAAAGCATATAGATATTATAACAAGAGATTGCAGAGAATTGTGGAGAGTGCTAACGTTGAAGTAGATGAGTTGAACAGAAGTCAAACCAGAGTTTATGAGAAGGAATCGAGAGTAGAAATGATTATATCTGAATTGGTAGCACCTTTACCGAAACAGAGAGTTGAATCAATTACTCTAGTAGTATCAGAGAACTCTACACTAACTAAAGAACATGGAAGAGGAAAAAAAATTCAAAAGAATCCTAGGTGTGTGAGATTGAATCATTCAGAAGATCATATCATTGGGGATAAGAGTAATGGAGTGATGACAAGAAGAAGACTGGCAACTAATGAGGTATGTTTAATTTCACAAGTTGAACTGGTATTCGTAATTGAAGAATGTAAAGATGAATATTGGTTGAAATCTATGGAAGAAGAATTAGATCAGATTGAGAAAAATAACACATGCACCTTGGTTCCTCGACCTAAAAATGAAAATGTAATTGGAACTAAATGTTTTTATAGGAATACATTGAATGAGTATGGTCAACTTATAAGTAATAAGGATAGATTGGTTTGTAAGGGATATTCTAAGAAGGAATAAATTTATTATGGAGAGACTTTTGCACCTATAGCTACGATTGAAGTTGTAAGATTATTTCTTGCCTATGTTGCTTTATAAAAACTACAAGGTTTATCAAATGGATTTAAAATGTGCATTTTTGCATGGGGATCTTGATGAGGATGTTTATATTGAGCAACCTGATGGTTTTTCACTATCAGATGATACAGATAGGGTTTGTAGGTTAAGGAAATCTTTATATGGATTGAAACAAGCACCTAGACCTTGGTATGCTAGGTTGGATAAATATCTTTTGAAGCTTGGTTTTACTAAAGGCAGTGCTGACAGTAATATATATTATAAGATCATTGATGATGACATACTGATTATTGAAGTATTCATTGATGACATTATTTTTGGAGGTGAAGATAAGTTATGTATAGAATTTTCTAAGAATATGGAGAAAGAATTTGAGATGTCTATGATTGGTGAGATGAAATGTTTCTTAGGTTTGTGGATTACTTAGGCTGACAAAGGTATTTTCATCTATCAAACCAAATATGCTAAGGAATTATTGAAGAAACTTGGTATGGGAGATTCCAAACTGGTAAGTACTCCTATAGTTACAAGTGAGAAATTGATAAGAAAATATGTTTCTACACTAGTAAATCCTATAAGATATATGTCTGTGATTGGAGGTCTACTTTATTTGACTCAGAATAGGCCTGACATTATAAATGTTGTTTGTATTGTTCCAAGAATTCAGAGTGATCCTAGAGAAAATTATGAGATTATAGTGAAAAGGATTTTTAGATAATTACAAGGTACATTAGAATATGGCTTCTAGTACCCTAAGGATGATAACTTAACTTTATGTGCATATACAAATGTTGATTGGGCGAGAGATGTTGATGACCGGAAAAGTAATTTCGGTGGAGCTTTCTTTCTTGGAAAGAAGTTGGTTTCATGGATCAGCAAGAAATAGTCATGTACTTCTTTATCTACTACTGAAGATGAGTATATTGCTGCTACTACTAATTGTACACAAGTTCTATGGATGAAACAAATGTTGAAGGATATAAAGGTGGATTGTAATGCACTGGTAGTTATTCACTGTGATAACTTTGTTGCTATTGATATATCAAAGAATCTGGTATTTCATTCTAAAAAAACCACATATCTCTCAAGTATAACTTTTTGAAGGAAAAGGTGGAAGCAAATGCAGTTTGACTGATTTATGTGAACACTAAAGAGCAGATTGCAGATATTTTCACTAAACCTTTGCCCAAGGAATCATTTGAGTACCTGAGAAAAAGAATGGGAGTTTCTGCCCCTCTGGTAGAGACTTGATTGATGCAGTTTGGCATCAGTCTCATGTGCATTAAAAAGATACTATTCATTCCCACACTGATGTGGGATGCTATTGCTCAAGGAGAGTAGTTAGCTTTGTGATTCAATGGTTTATTTTTTTGCTTTGATATTTTTGTCAGATTTCTGGCATTGATGTCAATGGGGGAGAGATATTGATGTGAAAAAGATAAAGAAAGAAAAAGAAAAAGTCACAAGGGGAGAGATATGAATAAGAAAGTAAAACAAAGAGATATTGACATTCAGAGTAGTATATGGGAGATTGTTGGTTGTCTTCCATTGAGGGAGACTTGTTTGCCATTTCTTGGTACTTGGATGTTTTTCACATCTAGTGTTGCCATCAATACCAAAGGGGGAGATTGTTGGCCATTTGGTGGAATTGATTATGTGTTGCATTGATGTTTTTTCATTGATGCCAACACTAGCTATTTGGATGCTTTATCGGTACCATTCTGGTCCCGGTAGGTTGAGTGGTTTTTGGTTGATTTTGATCCAACATGATCTAGTAGGCTCCGATATAGTTTGGTGATGGAATTGGCTTGTTCATGATACTCATGTTAATTATTGGTTAATTGGTTTTGGTATGGTGATCAGATTCTATCCTATTTTCTTAGAAGCTTAGTTTCTGGTTCCAGTGAGAGTTTCATTGACAAAGCTTTTGATGAAGATCTTTGATGAATTATATAAGTGGTGTTGGTACAACTTTTGGTTAAGTTTCAGGATGTTGTTGGTGATCATGTTCGAGACTTGGCAGATGTAGATCATTTTTGTAGCGTGTGGACCTATACTGGGTCCCGGTTGCTCTAGGTTATGGACCAACTTTAATGTAACATGTGGATTGGACCTCTCGATGTATTTCCGAGATATCTTATATGCTGGATATTATTAGTTTGGTCTTAGGCCGACATGGTTTGTAATTATGTAATTGGTTTATTAGTGATGTTTGACCTAATTGTTTATGGTTGAGGATTTATATATATAGATGTAAGATCCCATTGTAGATCATCATGGTTATGGTTAGAGGTCATGGTCAAGGAATGTAATGTGCAAATAGTGTAATATCATTTAGGCAGAGGATTTGATCGATCATTGGAGATCGAATTGGGTTTATGTAAGAGGATTTAGTCCTCTGTTATTGAGCTTAACCAGAAATGTACTCAGGTATAGGAGATGCTATCTTTTGTAGTTCAACAGTTCTCCAGATTGTAGTCTAGATTTCTATGTAGTTGGTGAGGCTCCTTTTCTGATGAGCAGTGTGCTCTAGGTTGTTGCCCTTCCTGGAAGTGTAGGCCCCTCAATTGTAATTCACATAATTACTACAAAAGTATTATCTTAGTGTGGGTAGGTTTCCCATCATGATTTTTCCCTTTACCGAGTTTTCAATGTATAAATTTCTTGGTGTTATGTGCATGGATTTTATTCTGTGATTATTGTTTATACTTAAGTAGTTTAACTCCTATTCTAGTACTAATGTTTTGGATTCCAATATTAAAGTTTGAACTACTAATGGTTTTGGTAATTTGTGACAACTGATTCACCCCCCCCCCCCTCTCAATTGTCTTCCGATTATTTGAACTATCTAAAAGGTAAGTCTTTCTCTTTACAAACTATTTTAGATTTGGTTCATACTAATCTTTGTGGTCCTATGAGGACTAAGAGCTACTATGGTGATAGATATTTCATGATTTTCATTGATGATTTTTGCAAGATGATGTGGGTAAATTTTCTAAGAGAAAATTTTAAGGCATTCAGTAAATTGAAAGCATTCAAAGCTTTAGTTAAGAAACAAATTGGGAATAATTTTAAATATTCAAGATTTGACTAGGGAGGAGAATTTACTTTTGATGAGTTTCTGAAGTTCTATAATGAACAAGGAATCAAGAAGCAGATGTCAGCTCCTAGAACTCCATAACATAATGGAATAGTAGAGAGAATGAATAGAACAATTGTTGAAGCTACTAGAAGCATGTTGATTCAATGTGAACTACCGAAGATGTTTTGGAGAAAAGAAGATAGCACTATTTTTTATACTTTAAACCGAGTACTTGTCAAAAGGGGTAAGAATCAAACACCTTATGAATTATGGCATGGCAAGACTCCTAATATAAGTTACTTAAAAAAAATTTGGGAGTAGATGTTTCATTAAACATGATGATTTGACTGGAAAGTTTGATGCAAAGTATGATGAAGGTATTTTTCTTGGTTACTCTACAAAGATTAAGGATTTCAAATGTTATAACAAGAGAAATAAGTAGATCATTGGGAGTGAAAATGTGACTGTAGATTAACTCTCTGAGAAACCTGATGGGACTAGTAGATTTGAACCTGAAAAAGTTGAAACAAAAATTGTGTTTATAGAGATAGAAGTGTAGAAGAATGATGAGCAGGAAGATATAGAAATAGGTGGTCAACTAGTAAATGAAGAAAGTGATGAAGAACATGAAGAACATGAAGAACATGAAGCAAAAGGCACAACAATGGAACCAAAAATACAAAGATATGTCAGATTGAATGATTCAATAGACCAAATTATTGGAGATAAAAATGTTGGTGTACAAACAAGAAGGAAAATTAGAGAAAACTCCTATTTGATTTCAACTATAGAGCCTAAAACAGTAAGAGAGGCATTGAAGGATGATGATTGGATTAATGCCATAAATGAGGAATTGGATCAGATAGAGAAGAACAAGACATGGACACTTGTTCCTAGACCAGAAGACAAGAATGTTATAGGTACAAAATGGGTCTTTAGAAACAAGTTGAATGAAGAAGGAAAGGTTGTGAGGAATAAAGCAAGGCTGGTATACAAAGGCTATGCACAAGAAGAAGGAGACGATTATAGTGAAACCTTTGCATCAGTAGAAATATTGGAAGGAGTAAAAATGTTACTTTCTTATCCTACTTTAAGAGCTTTAAGTCTATCAAATGGATGTTAAATCATGTTTTCTTAATGGAATCCTTAAGGAAGAAGTGTACATAGAATAACTAGATGGATCTACTTTGTCTAAGGATAAAGATATGGTTTGCAAGTTACACAAGGAACTTAATGGATTGAAACAACCGCCGAGAGAATGGTTTGAAAGATTGCATACACATTTAATCAAGATAGGATTTTGGAGAAACAACGAGGACATTAACATATATCTAAATACTGATGGAGATAGAATGTTGATAGAAAAACATTTTGAGGATGATATAATATTTGGTGGTAATGATGATTTGAGGAGATGAAGAAAGAATTTGAGATGTCTCTTATTGGTGAGATTAAGTTTTTCAATGGGTTGCAGGTCTAGCAACTGGATGGTGGTATATTTATTTGTCAAACTAAATATGTAAAGTAATTGTTGAAAACATTTGGCATGGAGGATTGTAAACCGGTTGGTACTCTAATGGTGACAGGATTTAAATTGTCTAAACAACATGATTCACCCTCTGCTGATGAGAAAGAATACAGGCTAATGATTGACAAGTTGCATTATGTTGTTCATAGTAGATCGGATATTACACATGTTGGTTTGGTTTCTAGATTTTAGAAGGATCCCAAATAGACTCACTTGGTAGCGATGAAGAGGACATTCCAGTACTTCAAAGGCATAATAGATTATGGTTTATGGTATCCTTATACAGTTGATTTTTCTTTGCATCTGTTTATTGATGTAGATTGGGCAGGCAATGTTGATGACCAGAAAATCACTATCGGTGGAACTTTTCTTCTTGGAGATAGATTGGTTGCTTGGACAAGAAAGAAGGAAACTTGTGTTTCACAATCAAAATAGCAGAGGCAGAGTATGTTACAACATCAATGAATTGCATGCAGGAAATCTAGATGAGACATGTGGTGGAAGGTTTTAAATTTGATATGTTTGAACCAGTAACTATTTATTGTGACAATACAAGCGCAATTAATATTTCAAAAAATATTGTGTTTAATGCAAGAACAAAGCACATAGAATTGAAATATCACTTTCTAAGGGAGAGAAAAACAAGTCAGAATGGATAACTGATGACGATATACTGGAGGTGAAGATAAGTTGTGCATATAATTTTCTAAGAGTATGGAGAAATAATTTGAGATGTCTATGATTGGTGAGATAAAAAAATTCTTAGTTTTGCAGATTACTCAAACTGACAAAGGTATTTTTATCTGTCAAACTAAGTATGCTAAGGAGTTGTTGAAGAAATTTGGTATGGGACATTGTAAACCGGTAATTACTCCTATGATTACAAGTGACGAATTGACAAGAAAATATGTTTCTGCACTGGTAAATCCTACAAGAAAAATTAATGATTGGAGGTATGCTTTATTTGACTTAGACTAGGCTTGACATAATGAATGATGCTTGTATTTTTTCAAATTTCAAAGTGATCCTAGAGAAAATCATGAGAGTGCGGTGAAAATGATTTTAAGATACTTGCAAGGTACATCATAATATGGTTTGTAGTACCCCAAGGATGATAACTTTACTTTATGTGTATATATAGATGTTGATTGGGCTGGAGATGTTAATGATGAAAAAAGTACTTCCGGTGGAGCTTTCTGTCTTGGAAAGAAGTTGGTTTCATGTATCAGAAAAAAATAGTCATGTACTTCTTTATTTATTGCTAAAGTTGAGTATGTTGTTGCTGCTACTAACTATACACAGGTTCTATGGATGAAGCAAATGTTGAAGGATATAAAGGTGGATTGTGATGCACCGATATTTATTCACTGCGATAACTCTACTGCTATTGATATATCAAAAAATCTGATATTTCATTCTAAGACAAAGCACATATCTATCAAGTATGACTTTTTGAAGGAAAATGTGAAAGCAAATGAAGTCAAAATGGTTTATGTGAACACTAAAGAGTAGATTGCAAATATTTTCACTAAACATTTGCCCAAGGAATCATTTGAGTACCTGAGAAATAGATTGGGAGTTTCTGCCCCTCTAACAGAGAACTGATTGATGCGGTTTGGCATTAGTCTTGTATGCATTATTAGAGATAATATTCATTATGGCATTGATGTGGGGATGCTACTACTCAGAAAGAGTAGTCATCTTTGTGATTCAGAGGTTTATGTCTTTGCTTTGATATTTTTGTTGAATTTCTAGCATTGATGTCAAAGGGGAAGTGATATAGATGTGAAAAAAAGAAAAAGGAGTTGTATACATCAGTGGGAGAGATATTGATAAAGAGAGAGATTTAGAGATTTACAGAGATATTATTAACAGGGAGATTTGTTTGGCATTTTTTGGTACTTAGATGTTTTTCACATCTAGTGTTGCCATCAATGCCAAAGGGGGATATTGTTGGTCATTTGGTGGAATTTATTACGTGTTGCATTAATGTTTTGTCAATGATACCAACACTAGTTGTTTGGATGCTTTACCGACACACTTTTGGTCCCGGTAGGTTGAGTGGTTTTCTAGTTGATTTGGATTGAGTAGGCTCCAGTATAGTTTGGTTATGGTATTGGATTATTCATGATACTCATGTTCATTTTCAGTAAGTTAGTTTTTCTCTAGTGATTGGATGCTATCTTGTTTGCTTAGAAGCTTAGTTTCTGATTTCAGCGAGGGTTTCACTAGTAGAGATTTTGATGAAGATCTTTGATGAATTGCATAAGTGGTGTTGATGTAGCTTCTGGTAGATTTTCAGGATGTTGTTGGTGATCATGTTCGACACTTGGCAGATGGAGATCATTATTGTAGCGTGTGGACCTATAGTGGGTCCCAGTTGATCTAGGTTATGAACCGACTTTAATGAAGCGTGTGGATTGGACCTCTTGATATGTTTTCGGGATGTCTTATCTATTGTATATTATTTGTTTGGTCTAAGGCCGACATGTTTTGTAATTATATAATTGGTTTATTATCTGGTGGTCGACATGATTGTTTATGGTCGATGATTTGTATATAAAGATGTAAGATCTCATTGTAGATCATATATGGTAGAGATCATAGGAATGGTCAAGGGATGTTATGTGTAAATAATGTAATATCATTCAGGTAGAGGATTGGTTCGATCATTGGAGATTGAATTGGGTTTATGTAAGAGGATTTAGTCTTCTGGTATTGAGTTTAACTGGATCTATACTCAGGCATAGGATATGATATCTTTTGCAGTTCAAAACTTCTTCGGATTGTATTCTGGATTTCTATGTAGTCAGTGAGACTCTTTTTGTGATGAGCAGTGTGCTATAGGCTGTTGGCCTTCCTGCAAGTGTAGGCCCCTCAATTGTAATTCATATACTTACTGTAGAAGTATTATCTATCAGTGGGTAGGCTTCCCACCATGGTTTTTCCCTTTACCAGGTTTTCCACATACAAATCTTGGTGTCATGTAGATGGTATTTGTCATGTGATTATTGTTTATGCTTAATTGGTTTAACTACTATTCTGGTATTTGGTTTAAGCATTCCAATATTAATTTTTGGGTTCCGGTAATCTATGACAATTGATTCAGCTCCCCCCCCTCTCAGTTGTCTTCCAGTTATTTGAACTGTCTAACACATTTTCACAAAACCATTGCCGAAAACTACCTTTGAGTACCTCAGAGATAAATTAGGGGCTAGATCCCTCCACAAGAAAAACTAGGATGAAGGAGATGCATCAATCCAGTATGCTTATTGAAAATGTTTTCACTATGGATTGATGAAATGGTGGCTACTCTGTAGGGGGAGCAACTTAGATGAGATTTGTAGGAATGATGAAGACAACAACAACATATTTGATGACCAATGATGCATATGCACCTTTGGCATTGTTGTCAAAGGGAGGGAATAAATATGATTGGGGAGAAGATATATATTATCCTAAGGAGAAGAAGATATATAACAGGAAAGGGGAGAAGTAATGAAGATTTAGTTCTAGATGGAGAAGAGAAGAATCGATAGAAGAATGAAGCACCACAAAGAAGTTCTAGAAATGAACAACATGATTCCAGTTTAATATGTTGGTGTTTATGTTGGTGTTGCTATCAATACCAAAGGGGGAGTATGTTTGCCAAAGGGGTAGAATGTTGGCATGATTGGCATAATTGATGCAGATGAAGAATGATGATTGAACCAGTAAAACATTGTTTCTGATGACATTGTGATGAAGAGATTGAGATTGCATGATTGTATGAGTTTGATCAGTTATTTGTGTTATCATTGATGGCAACTGATGTTTACTATGTTGAATTTTGTCATCTTAGTCTTTTTGGTCTACCAAAAAGAGCTTATCGGTAAAGAAACATGAAACTGGGAATTAGGACCTAAACCAGTAAATAAGGAAATGTTTTGATTAGATCTGGTGATTGGTGATGATTGAAGTGTTGTGGTTTGGAATGTGAGTTTGTATCACTGTAATATGTATTTTACTAGAACCAAATCATGTTTATGATTTCTGTTGTATTTTTGCTAGGATTTAAGAAGGGTTTAAGGATCGATAAAGAATTCACTTAATTGATAATGATTTTTGGTTTGGTGATGATCTACATCAAGTTCAAATGTTGGAAGTGATGTGGCACAACCCATGTAGATGGATGAATTGTTGTTTTGTCATGTTTGAAGATGGAGTTTCTTGGGAAACAACGAAGCGCTTAGAAGAGTGTTCTAAGGGTTTGACTTTGTATCACATCAAGTTGTTGTGATGAGTTATGGTCATTCAATGGTTGATATTGTCTTATAAAATATTTTAATGATCTGTATGATGATCTGATATGATCTGTGATGATCTATATTGTAAATTCTTGATGTATCCAGGGTTTAATAATCGACTAAGTTATACAGGTTATTCAAGTCACTTTAGATGATGTTTTTTGTGTCAGTGGTTTTGAGAAGAGTGTAAAGCCGAACCAGAGTGTGAGAGATCTGCAAGAGTGTTCTAGACTTGGAGCAAAACTGGATCTAATCAAGCAAGCAATGAAGTGTTGTACACATATCATTCACTATTGTTCCCTAATAGTTGCAGCAGTGAAAATCCCTTATCTGGGCATGTCCTAACATGCCTTACATTGTAAATCCCCGAATAGGGTAGCTCAACATCTGAGTTCTACATCCTCTTGTAAGGTTGACCCTAATACGTCAAAGTTTCTAACAGAGCTCATCATCTAAATCCCTTAGCTAGGTGACTCCTAACAGGGTCTGCTCCTAACATGGCACCTTTTTAATCTCCTAACCGAGCTAGGCTTCTAAGAGGGCGCATTCTGAAAGAGTGTATAATTCTTGTGGGTATAAATTCCCGCCATGGTTTTTCCCTATTTGGGTTTCCATGTGAAAACATGGTGTTCATATGGTGAAAAAATTTAATGGGTTGATTTGTTTTATTTTCAGTTTACGCATGTTGATGAATACTTGATGAGTGGTATTGATAAATCAATTAAAAAGATGGTTATCAGTGGATACCGGTACTGGTAAATGATTTTGTTGTTGGTTAATGTTGGATTTGGTGAAAGTTTTATGAGGTTGAGTTTCAGTTTTGAATTTGTTGTTAATACTGATTCACCCCCCTTCTCAGTATTATCCAGATCCTCTAAGGTTAACACAACTTGTTGAGACACTGCAAGCCAGAACCAAGAAGGCCCTTGGAACACCGAGACATAGGGCACGAAACCACCAACCATAAACAATGGCCCAAAAAGCTTGTCAGCAAAAAGCAACGTTGAAAGTGATAGAGACAAGGGAGAAAGGGATAGGAAATGTTGACCAGATCCCATAGAGGAAAAACGAAACTCCTAGCAAGTTAACTGCAAGACATATGACTCAACTAACTTGACAAAATACCCTATAGCACACGTACCACTCGCCAAAGCAAGCACAAGACTCTGGAGGGCATTCCGACTTGAAATAGGAGCAAGTAAATGAAATTATATAAACCCAGAAGGCCTATAGGAAAGATTTGTCTGAGTCCCCAAGGGTCTCAACAAGCAAGCACGACAAATCCCAACTAACAACCCTCTGAACAAGAAGGTCCATATCTAGAATGTGACACAACACAATGTGTTTTGGGAGGTCATACAAAACTCCCCCAAAGAGGCAAACAAATAGATAGAGCAGCCATGAACTTGTTAGTGAGATGCTTAAATTTCTTGACTTGTTAGTGAAATGGTTATGACTGTTTGATAGTAAAACTTTAAGTAGATATTTTTAATTAATATTTGACAAACTATTTGAAAAATCACGTTGTACACTATATAATATTTATCATAATAGGTAGTAATAACATCAGATTCTTAGAGGGTTCCTTATATTACTCAAGTGCACATGGCTACTATCATGGAGGGTTCCTTATATTACGCTGTCGAATTCAATGTCGTCATTTTCCACAATGGTGCGTCACTTTGCTTCCTCACACACGAACGATGCAGACAAATGGAGTACAAAGCTATTGCTAGTATACTTAAAGAAGGCACCAGAATGATAGCTAACCTCTGAGGCGACAGCTTACGTGTAGAGAAACACGAAGGTAGCGTGAGGTTCCGTCCTCCGCATAGCATTGGGTTGCCCAGAAAGCTCTCCTTGTAAACGGGAATGTCTAAAACATCAGGAATGTGTCCAGACAAGTGATTGTTGGATACATTGAAAATATTTAGATTCAGTCGTCCCATTTCGAGAGGAACACTACCAGAGAGCAAATTGGTTGGCAGATCAAGACTATATATGTTGCTGAAAAATCGAGGGGTTTTGACTGTAAGTTTATTGTAACC
Organism: Cryptomeria japonica; assembly: GCF_030272615.1. Taxonomy (NCBI): domain Eukaryota; kingdom Viridiplantae; phylum Streptophyta; class Pinopsida; order Cupressales; family Cupressaceae; genus Cryptomeria; species Cryptomeria japonica. The sequence goes on along the minus strand of NC_081413.1, from coordinate 234,545,532 downwards.
CAAATTGAGCTGATTAAGATTCTCCAGCGACATAATTTCCTCGGGAATTTCTTCTGAGAGAAAATTATGGTCCAGAAGGAGAATATTGACCAAACTTAAGCTCGTGAGCTCATGCGGAATGGGCCCTAACAAGCGGTTGTTGCTAGCTTCAAATACTTGAAGTTTTGTCAGCTGACCAACTTCTGGAGGAATGCTTCCTTTGAACCGGTTGTTGCTTATCTTCAATCGCCTCACATTCTTCGCTTGGGCAATTGCAGCCGAAATCTTGCCTTCAAACTTATTGTTGTTTAAAAACAATCCCTTGAGTTTGACAGCACCCCATAGCCCCTCTGGAATCTCACCGCTCAGCTGGTTGTTGTCGATGTAGAGATATTGTAGAGATGTGCAATTTTCAAAGAACGGAGGCAGGGTACCGTTGTAGTTGTTTGAAGTAGTTGCGAAGCCATACAATACTCCTCCCATGAACAGATTCCTTGGCAGAGGGCCTCCCAATCCATTTTCTGACGCATCAGAGACAATGAAATCGGAGTATGTACCCAAACTCTGGGGCAACTAGCCATTGAACTTGTTGGTGTACAGCATCAAGTTACTCAGGTACCGTAGCTCTCCGACTTGAGTAGGTATCTTTCCGCTAAGCTGATTGTCTTAGCTGAGGAAGACTCAGATATGTGACATTGCCGATTGCAGTGGGAATTGTGCCCTGAAGCTGATTGTGGCCACAATCCATTTCGGATAAGCTCGTCAGCTGGCCAATGTTCCACGGAATGACAAGTTGTTGTGAGAGATATACAGTGTTCTCAAATTTGAGAGAGCCATTAAACTGGTCGGAATTTTGCCCGAGAGATGATTCTGCGACACATCCAGGTCCTCCAGCTGCGTTAGGTTGCCCAAGGAAGCCGGGATATAACCCCATAGATTATTCTGAGAAATATCCAGGCTCTCCAGCTTCGATAAATTTCCAAGAAAGCCGGGATTTCGCCTTCAAGGCTGCAGTTACCTAGGCTTAACACCTGCAGCTGTTTTAAATTGCCAAGCTCTCTCGGAATTAGACCAGGAAGCAGAGGATTGCGGCCAATCGCGAAGTTCGTTAGAGACTCCAAATTCCCGATGAACATGGGGAATGTCCCACTCAAACTATTTTCGTGGAGGAAGAGAGCTTCTAGCTTTGGCAGCGTTCCGAAAGCTAGAGGAACGGAGCCGCTGAAAGCATTATGTGCTAAGTTCAAGATTCTCAACTCACTCAATTGGAAGATATGAGCTGGGAACATTCCAGCGAAATGGTTGCTCGACAAATCGAGCTTTCGCAAACGTTTGTAATGCAAGAGGGCATTGGGGAAGGGACCGCTGAAAGCATTGCCCTGGAGAGTCAAGGCCGTGAGATTGGGTAGGGTGCATATAGCAGAAGTCAAGTTGCCAGAAATCAGCGCATCGATGATATCAACACTGGTAACGGTGTTGAATGCATCACAAGAGATTCCATTCCAAGCGCATGGATTTTGGTGAGACTCATTCCAGTTGCTCAGAGCATTACTGGTGTCCCTCCAATCTACCTTTCGGATTTTAAGCAAAATCAGCCCATCATGAGAGAGCGAAGCGCAATGGGGAAGCAAAAGCATGTAGCTGAGAATGAATGAAAAGTAAGGGAGAGCTCGGCGGAGCCTGATTACTGCAGTTTGGTTTGCAAACTTGGATTAGACCCCCCCCAAAAAAAATAAAAAAGCAGAAAGAAAGACCACACTCACTTTGTAAATCTTGGAGATTTGTCGATGAGTAATATTTCTTTCTCACCTCAGCGATGGTGGTACCTGGTACAAATAAAAAAACTTCGACTTGTGCAACTGCAGAAAACAAAAAATCTAAATTTTGTCAAGGAAAATTTTAAGGCAACTTCGTTGTACTCACTTTGAGACATGGAATTGGCTTTTGACGTTACATAGAATTGAAAGTTGAGGATAGATGTGAGAACGTGAATCAGTCTCATTCAAGTTGCTCAAAGCGTTAGTAGTGTCCCACCGACTCCAATCTTGCTTTCTGATTTTAATTAAAACTACGACGTCAAGCGAGAAAGAAGCGCAGCACGGAAGCGAAAGCAAATAGTTGAAAACAAGTGAAAAGAAAGTTAGAGCTGGCGGAGCATGATCTGTGAATTAAAATTACAATCAGTAAAACGCTCGCTCTGTAGAAATAATGGAGAAGTGCTTTCAGATTTAAAAGATTGGCCATAAGTTTAATTCCCCACGTCAGGGATGATGTCAGTTTGTAGAAAATTTTGAGTCGTGTGAAAATTCCAAGTTTTGTTAAAGTGGAAACTTCCTAGTGCGCGCTTTGAGAGAGAGCATTTCGGTTTTGACGTTACTAGTAGTCTAGTACCATAAAACAACGAATGATGCGGAGACGTGAACGACCCGCAATGTCTTCCATCATTTCACTTACAATAGTCCATCGATTGCACAAAGACAATCCATATAGTTCCAAATAATATAGAAATGAGGAATCACGAGTAAGTTGTTAGGCATGTTTTAGTTGATAGTGAGGTATTTGTCATATTTTAGTTCATTAATCTTGTACATACATATTATTTTAATATTAAAATAAATATTATAAAATTAATTATTTAAGTACATTTATCATTAATGTATAAATCTACGTAGTTATACATTATTCAATATCAACAAAATACATATGTTTGATGTATTAATATTTCATATGAGATAAAATAAATATTATTCATAATAATCATAATTTTTTTTTTAAATATTAAAATTTAATACATAATATTATGATAATTTATGCAATCATACAAGTGATTAATCCAAACACATAAAAATTGCCAAATCACTATGTTATTGCTCTTTGATAAATAATATACATTTCATTGCTTTAGTAATAAATTTTGTTCCCAACTTGACATAGAAATATGGTTATTATTTCTCATTGTTATATCATCTATCATAAATATTGAACATTAAATGTTCATATTAAAGACTTTAGCCACCATATATGCCATTAGATGGAAGAATCGAAAGCCAGACAAAAAGTGTCAAGGCATTAAATGACTTAGGCAAGGCAATTCCTTTAACTCTCCTAGAAGAGATAGAGTTCACCAACACATATCCAAATCCTCTAGTAGTAAGTACATACAAACATGGAGCAAGAGGACACCCTTGATAGATACAATGGTGAAGCCCAAAATCAACATGCTAGCAATCATACATAGAAGCATCCCCAAAGAGCATTTGTACAAATTGAATAAAGAACAAACCAAACCTAAGAGAAGCCAATACAGCCAAAATGAAAGGACATTTGATGTAGTCAATAGGCTTTGGCAAAGTCAATTTTTAAATGATAATGATATCACACACCTTCCTAAATGATAATGATATCATCCAAAATAAACCTAGATTTAATATAATGTCATTCCCCTTCCATAAGGAAGATACCAAAGCTCTAGAAAATGGTTTTGTTAATAAGGCATCACCATTTTATGCTCCTACTAAGTCTGTACCAATGCATACGCACATCACCATTTTATGCTCCTATTAATATCTGTCACTAATAATCACCAATAAGATGAAATTACACTAAACGATTGTATGCTATGAATAAAGAGGCATGAGTGTTAGGGTGGCGATTCTATTAATATTAATAATTGTGGTTAAGTTAGAAAAGGGCAATAGTCAGAATAAGAGAAACACCACCTTTTTAAGAAGAGATGTGGCTAATAGGTAGGGCATGACTCTCCAAGACTTGGAGAGAGATACAATACAAATCAACATTCAAAAAAGGTGGAAAGGGGTAATAATTTCAATCAAAATCAAATAGGAAAAATAAGGCAATAATTTCTTATCTAAAATATAAGAGAGTTCTAATCAAATGAGAAGAGATAATCATTGACTATGAAAAGGTTCCTCTTTATGAAGTAAGAGAATCTTGGTAAGATTTGTGTCTCTACATCCTCTTAATCTAGCTATTTAAAGAAGTTAGTCAACTCCAAATAGGCTGTAGATTTGAGAATGAATCATCAAATTTGATAGATGCTTGGTTAATTTGAGGGCATCTAATTGACTAAATTATTATTTGTCTTCCATTTGGCAGGAAATAGAATATTACATAGATAACATATTTCTAGTGTTATATAAAATAGATAAAACAATTTCCTTAAATCTCTGATCCAATCCACCATCCCATTATGGAGGGGAGATAGTGTGTATGATGAATACAAGTAGCTAGGAAGGCATTCCAATAGAGACACCTCAAATGGGGTGAAGAGGTCAAGTAACAAATGCCATTTCATTCTCTGAGTCTAGATGGAATGGCTCAAGGTGCTTTGTATGATCTCCCAAGTGGTGCTCCATAATGATAGTGGGCTGTTCGGTAGAAGCTTTAAAGAATACCATGTTTCGATCGAATTTATCTTCGACATAGAAAAATAAAATGCAACTTTCATAGAATAAAGCGACTATACCAACAAGATTTAATGTGGGAGCCAAGATTATTAAAAAAAATGATGTACTTTCCTTTTCCATTGGTAAAGAAAAAAAAGATGACGAAGTGATTCATAAATTTCCCATCTTAAAGGTCAGAGAGAAGGGCTGTAGTGGATTATAGAACCATGTCCCTTCTGCCTGACCATCTTTCCAAGTACCTCCAAGAGACCCTAGAGATTCCCATTGCTCCTCTTGGAGGGTGTACCACATGTATATTATGTAATTTACAATAATGATAAAGAAAATGTCCCTAGCTCTAATAGGAATGACTCGATCTTATATATAGAACGATTGTGGGCTCTCAATTAGGGTATAATTGGTAAATGATATCTCTATTTCCTTACTTTACTTGGGATTGTGATTATAGTGCAAAAAAATAGGGTATTAGAAAAAATCACATTACAATTGGTATCTTGTAGGAAAAACAGGAACCAACAAATGCTTTCTATTCAATAAGAATGATCTAACAATACGTGATTATTTCATGCCTTAGGTGAATTCATACTTTATGTGCTACACGTATTCATGTGTATGGTTCACGTCTTAAGTAAATTCCTATATATACTCCATACTTTATTTACTATGTGTGTTTATGTGTATTCTTTATGCCTGAATTGAATTCATACCTGAAGTGCTATGTGTACTCACGTGTATGTTGCATGCCTTAAAAGAGTTCATGCTTTATGCACTATGTGTATTCATTTGTATGCAACTTGCCTTAAGTGAATTCTTATGTATAGTTCATGCTTTATGTGCTACATGCATTTAGTTGTATGCTTCATGGCTTAAGTGAAATCATTCTTTATGTGCCATGTGTATTCACGTGTATGTGTTATGCCTTTAGATAATTCATTCTTTATGTGCTACATCTATTCATGTGTATGCTTCATGACAAGTGATTTTTTGTGTATATTCCATTCTTTATGTGCTAAATGCGTATTCATGTGTATGCTTCATGTCTAAAGTGAATTCACAATTCATGCTTTATATGCTACATGTATTCATGTGTATGCCTCACGCCTTAAGTGAATTTATGCTTTATGCACTATGCATATTTTTGTGTATGCTTCATGGCTTAAGTGAATTTTTATGTATACTTCATGCTTTATGTGACGTGTGTATTCATGTGTGTGCTTCATGCCTTAAGTGAATTAATATGTATACTTTATGCACTATGAGGATTCAAATATATTATTCATGCCTTATGTGTATTCATTCATATATTTTAGGTTGTACACCCTACATAAATTTGTATTTATGATTCATGCCTTCTGTCTAATCATGTTGTTTATGCCTTATGTATATTTGTGTGCATACTTAGTGCTCTACATGCATGCTTCATGCCTTATTTCTTTGTATGAATCATGCCTTATATGATTTTTTAGCATGGTTACTTCATATGTGTATGTGCCTTCCCAATGTATGCCTTGTGATTTGAATACATTTCATATTTGATGCGTTTTCAAACAAGTTTATTCCATGAGTGTTTTAGGAGTAGTATTCATGCACTCAAATTAAAATGGGGTGCATGTTTCAAGTCACTTCTTCTAAAAAATAAGATTGGTAAGAATTAGGAAAAATAATATAAGAGTTATTAAACATGTCAATACTATGAAAACCTATGGAATTAATGTGTGAGAATACAAATGGCAAAAGTGATAGTGTTAGGAGTTGATGAGAATAGTAAGTTGGCTTGTAATTATCCACAAAATATGTAAGGAAATGCATTCCAATTGGATAGTCTTAATCCAATTTAGTATATTTATCATTAATGGAAAATTAGAAATCATATTATTTAGCATAAATCTGTCATATGTTTTGACTAACATAGTCTATTAAGTTTGATAGTAATCTCTCATATATTCTAACTATCATGCTTGACACCACATTGCATATGCTTATCTCAATCCATGGTTATTATGAATAGAATCAACCAACAAAATTGACAAATCAATACATTGTCCTAGGGAGTTACAAAATATGACTAGCATGTAGGCATGCCCTTAACTAAAGATAATTTCTATAGGTGTAGCAAATAAAAACCATCTCTAGTGAAAGGCCTTAGAGCATAGTGGCCAAGTTGGAGATTGAAGTCCAAGACCACATTCACCCAACAAAAAGTTGAATCTTGATGGAAACATTAACATTGATACAACTAAGTCAGTAATTACATGTGATGGTTAATTCTTGCTATTGTGCTTCTTGTCACTAAGGTTCAAAGCCTTACAAGAATGCTATCGTTGAGTGTACATTTTGACCACTATATTATACCATCAATAAAACCAAAAACATAACTTTGATAGAACCACCTAAATGATATTTTTCTTCTAAGAGATTTCCACAATCCATCATATAATTATCAAGAATGCATTTTTGGATTCGATTGTGTGTAAGATTTTTGCATCAATGTTTCGGATCATACTTCGTGATCCGAAACATTGATGCAAAAATCTTACACAACATTGATGCAAAAATCTTACACACAATAAAACCTATGATTCAAAACATTAATGCAAAAATCTTACACACAATCGAATCCAGAAATGCACTCTTGATAATGATAGTTTTCTTTTTATTTTATAATAAATTAATAGATGTAGAAGAGTTGGAAGAACTAGAACTTATGATCAATGTATTAGATTTTCACATTGTAAATATATTTTTAGGTTGAATATACTTATTATATTATAAACAAAAAATATAGTCTATTTTAAAAATCTGATAAAATTGATATATTACAACTTTTTTCTGCTCACAAAAATTTAACATTTTCATTTATCATGTTGAGAGATGCTTATTATTTCAATCACATTTACAATACCTTCTTTATCAGCAACCCTTCTACCTTTTATTGATGCTCATCATCATACTTACCCTCACCTTATCTATATCACTGCCATAATGTTTATTTATTTTGTGCCTCAAAATTAATATCTCTTAACTTCATGCCTATACTATTTCAAAATCTAAATATACTAACTTAACTTCATGCCTATATTATTTCATTCTCGTTTTACATCATCCCCCATGCAATATTAAAAAATGAAAGAAAGAGTTTAAAGCCTTCATTAACTCATATATGTTTGCTGTTAAGATAGCAATTGTCGTTCTTTACTGACGTGAACTTTTTAATAATCTATTTTTTAATAACATGGCTTTTATCACGTTTTCATTGATCCTTTAACATTTAACATTTATATATCTCCGTCTTCAACACATTAATTGTCGTTTTTTATTAACTTGCACTCTTTAGTATGGCGTCTATCATGTTTTCAGTTGACCTTCAGTACTTCGGCCGAGATGATGTTAAGCAATACTGATCAATCAACTATCCTCCAAATTCTAAAAAGGATTTATTCAAACATTGGAACAATTATTATAATGAAGAGGAGAAAGGAATTGCAGAAAACAACAGCTCTCTTGTGTGGCGTGACTAGTGTCTACGGATTGGAATAGAATAGAAGAGGACTGGAAACAGCTTTTTCAATCAATGTGGAGCGCATGGAGAATGGCCACAGCTGGGGCTGGAAACAGCTAGCTGATGCATTTTCGTAAGCACATTATTCTCTGATAGATCAAATTTTTTGTGTACTAGTGCTGGTGGTGGGGGACATGGAGAATGGCCACAGGTGGGGCTGGAAACATCTTCTTTCTTCATATTATGATCTGATAAAATAAATTTTTTGTTTAGTAACGGTGGTGGTGGAGCGCATGGAGAACTGCCGCAGGTGGGGCTTGAAATAGCTGACTGCTTCATATTTGTATGGTCTGATACAACAAATTCTTTGTTAACCAACGATGGTGGTGGAGCGCATGGAGAACTGCCACAGGTGGGATTTGAAACAGCTGACAGCTTCCTATTGTAGTTTGAAGATTTGGGAGGCTATATCGAGCCGATACATGAACCATACAAATAAGCAAAAGCACAGAGAAGATTATGACTATTTTCGTGCGCAAGAAACTTGCCATGTTTTGAGTTGAGAGTGTTTAATAACCAGGTTATAGCCGAATATTGAGATGGGTTCCAATGCATCATCGCGAACAATTTATAGGGGCGATAACCTGCAAACAATTTCTTCCACACTGAGCTTTTCAAAGTGTTATGGCGTATTGGAGACGAAGCATTAGCAATTCTGTATTAGTTTACTGTATGTTTTTTTCTTAAACGTGTACCTATTTTTACTCAATAACCGTTCATTTTCTTCATTTGCTATACAGCTTGCTATTCAAACTAGAAGGTTTGACTGAGACTAACCCTTCCATTTTATTAGAAAACTAACCAAATAAACTTTATCATATGGAAGCATACCAGTAATCATTATAGTTAATTTTGTCTATCCACAGATCTTAAATGGTATATCGGATTTCGTTGATTTGTTTGGTTGTATCTGTATGTAATTTAGCTGCTGATAGCTTCTCAGTAATCACTATGCACACTTTGAATCTGTTATGTGTGCAAGGGTCAAAAAGTGGTCATTTCAAAGTGTCGTCCGATACCTACTTAAAGAAACCACAATAGTTGTGCAATACAACCACATTAAACTTTTCAATACTTATGCACAAATGCTCCAATAGTCGTGCGTTATTTATCAATAAAATTGCAAAACTCCTCCACTTAAAGTCTACAAATTCTAACTACTAGGTAAACAAGTGGGTGGCTATTTGTACATGTGAAATTTATTAATGGGCTTTTAGTTATCTATTTTTTCTAGTTTCTTTCAAGTTAGCAATTAGGGGTTGCATTAGCAAGGAGTGAATCGCAATGGAACATTAGCAGTAACTTGGTGATCTTCCCCTAATGTTAATGTGAAACGATCTCTTTATTTGAAATTTTCCAGGGTAAATAATCAGCACTTTGTGGTGAAAGAGACTATTGTAAATAATCATGTCATTGATTCCCATAAATAAATAGCACCTTATCTTGCCAAAGTAAACATTTACACAAGAGATTTGACTCCTACAAATTTATGGATCGTTGATAAATGACTTAATTCTATCTAGAGCTACTATAATACTAATTTGAAGCATTCTAAATTAATTTTGACAAAATTAAACTAGATGGTAAAGAAAGAACCTCTACTAATTAGAAGAATGTGATTACAAAGGTGTGCTAAAGGAAACAAAATTAGTAAAACTTTGAAAGACTAATGATTTATCAAACTATAGTACATGCACAAATTGAGAAAAGTGGTACATCAATAAGTCTAGATAAAATGTGAGAGGATGTCAAATCAGAGAAGAAAACACTAGTAAGCTTGTTTTGGAAAGAAGCATGACAAAAATAATAAGTATAACCTTAGTGAGATCAAAGGAAAATATTTCATTTCAAGACAAAAGGATGGAGGTTGACTATAATACAAGAAACTATAGTATGATGATACAATTTTGTATCCTAGGTAGAGAATTGGACTGATATCTCGCTCCTCTTAATTCAAGTAAAAGTAAAATTTAAGGGGGAGCTAGTCAACACATCATTCATACATCCACAATGTGCTAAAGATGAATTATTTGATCAAAATTTGGATATGATGTACAAGAATCTTTATTGAATGTTGAAAACCTATTCCAAATAGAATAGATTCTTTACAAACAAGTGTGATAAGATACAATGAGTGGTTTGTTAAAGTTTAAAGGAATAATCTAGATGTGTCCTTTTTCATTGATGTTTAGGGTGGAGAGATAAGCATGCCAACAAATTTCTTACATTAGTGAGAGATGAATTTCAAAATGCATTACAGAGATATCCCATAAAGTGGGAGAGATTGATGAAGAATGGCCCTTTCATGGAATGATATTCGTAGGTGCAAAATTTTGTTAATGCTTTCAATGATAAAGACAGAGATTATTAAGTGTAGTGTTTCCATTTATGTCAAGGATATTTATTATTTGTTGAGTATAGTATGTCAAAGTATTTAAGAATAATATAGGACAAAATATAGTATTGATGAGACAACTTCCTTACACGATCTAATTTTACCATTATGTGCAAGGATTTATTGGTTGTGATTGAATCTAGTAATGACTAGACAAATCTCTTACATAATCTAATGTTACTCTTATGTGTATCTTGATTCTTCAGTTTTCCATATACATCTAGTGTCATAAATGTATAATTGTTGTAACTATACTTTTCTTATCGTATTTTTGGAATAGAGAAATTCATTTAGGCTTTTTGGTCTCTTTGATATTGACCCACAAATGCCCTTTGTTCATCTTATGTGTTATTCTTCCTCTGTGCTTGTAGATCCACTATATTTTGGGGATGATGTCAATGCTAAATAATCATAAAGATATACATGATTTATTTCATGTCCATAGAGAACATATACCATCGATCTCTTATATGCTCTGATCTTTTATGGGACTTTCTCCTTTGATTTTTTTATGGCTGAGAATATTTCACTATTACACTATACTTATCTTTGGACGTATACTACCTTAAATAAATTTCTTCTAGTTAACATATAAAATCACATTGAGGTGGGGACATACAAAATAGTTTTTGTTCTACTTTGTGATAATACTAGGAGATTGGTTTACACACTTTGATCACACACCATGATTATGTTTATGCCATTATGACACCCATTTTACAATAGCTTATCTATAATTTTGTTACTTCCATTGCAACACCCATTTTATCGTATCATATCCAAGATTCCCCAGCAAATGTTTTTCTTTGCAATTTCCATTTGCTTGAAGCTCACCTAGAAGAAGAGAACTTTCTAGACCTAGGTTAGACCTTCATTTTTACATGACCCCTAGTAAGCTTTTGAGGATTATTACTAGTAATAGATGTCATTCCTTGTATTTTTATATGTCTCCTATTAATTTTCTTAAGATATTAATTGTCAAATGTCACACCTTATTTTTGCATGTTCCATTTGTATTACCTATGTCAATCATGTTTCTCAATTTAAATTTAATATTTTAGATTCATAAGATCATAAGTCTTTAGGGCTACCACTTTGCTAATATTCTTATTGTCTTTTACCTTTGATATTTTAATAAAAGTATCCATTTTCTTATTTATAAGTTTCCATGAGAATGAGAATAGGATCATACTCTTGTTAAAGTGGGTGCTAAATGTAGTGTAGTAAATTGTATACCTTTATAATTTAACACTCTATGTGGACCCACTTTCATGGTTGTGCCTTATTCTCCTAATTAATGTCTAATTATGCTTAGTTTTATGACCATTTTTAGAATCTTAGTGCAATTCCATACTAAACAACTATTGTTTTCCCCTAGATAGCAAGGGCCAAGGCATCCAATACCCCTATCCAAGTGGACTAGGTCTCCTAGAAACCTTTTCCATGTAGTTTGTCCCCAAATCTAAAATTAAAATAGTCATTTTTGTAAGTATTTGGAAAGTTCTCCCAAATGTTGTCCTTCCTTGAAAATTATATCTTATAAGGTATAATTTGCATATAAATACAACTCCCTCCTCACATTTGAAGTCTAACAACTATCAGTCCACAACAAGCATCAATTCTCAAGAGCATTTAATAGAACATCTTCAAGGAAATTGAGCACAAGTCTACAATCAAGGATTCAAACATTTAAATTTTAGCACTCTTATCAAGTTTCATGTTATCCTCTATGATGAATACATGAATTAACATTTTTCACGCAACATAAAACTTTGTCTAAGAGTTCAAGGTAAAGATTTCATATCAAAAGTAATATTTTACATTTCAAACATTTCTCCTAAGATCGTAGCATTTTTCCTTTCTAAGGATAAGCTCTATTTTCATCAATATTGTTATACTATAAGGAGAAACACTGATATAAGGTTTGACTTGGGAATGATACACACAACAAAAAAAGTTGTTTTCTTTTCATGAGCAAAATTATAGATTTGACAATAGACAAGGATATAGGATCATAGAGAAAACAGTAATATAGATGATCTCAAACATTAAAATTGCCAAAACCCCTTGAATAGGGCATGCTACAATCATATATGAGACATTTTGGTTGATGTTAGAGAGACATGCTTACATAGCTTTCTGATTTAGAATCTATAACTTTTTGTTGTCAAAGACACCTTTAGAGTAGAGTGCCCAACACACTAGTCCTACCTTTTCATGTATGAACGCACCTATAGATTTGATAATAGACAAGGTTATAGGATCATAGAGAAAACAATCATATAAATGATCTCAAACATTAAAAAGGTTGAAACCCCTAAATAGGGCATGCTCCAATCACATTTGACATATTTTGGTTGATGTTAGAGAGACATGCTTGCATAGCTTTTTGATTTAGAATCTATAACTTTCTGTTGTCAAAGACACCTTTAGAGTAGGTTGCCCAACACGCTAGTCCTACATTTCCATTCCAAAGTTTGTTTTCAATCTTTTAATTCCAAATCTTTGATATTACATTGACTTAAAATTCTATATCTTGTTATTTATACTAAAACATTATTTTATTTCCTATCATTCATCCTACTCCATTTGGATTTTTTTGTAATATGAAATTCAATTACACAAAAGGAGTTATAAACCGTTAGTGTTAAACTATGCTATTAAGAGTATAACTAAGCTTAGTTTATGAATCCCAAATAAGATGACACATAAATATTAGATATTAGTTTTCATTCCTAGGCTAGGATCCTATTTTCACCATATTTCAGGAATAGACTATCTAGGTTTCTGCAAGAATATTATAAAATAGTAAAATTTTGCATTATGAGGTCATTAACATTTCTATCATGAACAAACATAGTCTTTCCACACACATGGCATGGGGTCACATAAAAAACAATAGATAATGCACTATGAATTTTTTTTCAAATTTACCACTGAAAGAGGATATTAATATTTACAAATTATAATAAATTTAAAAAGAGTGATATGTTTCTTTTTCAAGATAACATGCACCCAATAAGGTAAATCATATAAAGTTCCTCTCAACAATTGTTACCATAGTATCACCTTCATCCATATATCAACGTATGGGTACACATTGAACCTCTAAAATTCCATAGAAAGGCACAAAAGAAAAGAAAATAATGCCTTATATTGCAACAAGAATCAATTAAGGAATTGAAAATCAAGAATGCACAACCACATGGAAAATTAAATTAATTAGAATATTAGTGACACAATATTGGCTCTAATATAGGTTTTTTGGTTGGAGATCAAGAGTGGGAGTGGGGGTGGAAGTGGATCTAGAGGTTTTGGAGATGATGCAGAGAATTTTGATGATGAGAGAGATGATTAGGATGAAAATATTTTTGTCCTCATTGGTCTTTCCATCTCTTTGATACGGGCTTTGGTGGTAGTGTTTGGGCCTATTGGTTGGGATCGGGCCTTTAGGGTTTCCCCTTTTTGGGCCTTGTCTTCTATTGCCCCCTTATCTCTACTTGTTAAGGCTTAGTCTTTTGGTGGTGTGTGTTGCACACATTTGGTGGCCCTTTGGCCCTAGTCCTACCTATCTGGGCTCTTCTTCATATGGCGACCTTTCCTTTCATGTGCCCTATTTAGGCATGCTATAATGTCTTCATTTCTCACTTGTGTACCTATTGTTTTCCTTGGGAAGGAACACTATATCCTTGTGGTGGCTAGAGGTCCTCTTATCTTCAATACAAATTTACTAGTGTCATGTTTTTTATCCTACCCTATGGGTGCTCCATCTCACTATCTACTACATGTGTCTCAACATTTATGTTCCAAGCCCTCAAATTAATTAACTACTACAATGATGTTGGTGAGTTGTGGGTGTGTGTTGTGTCCTCCCTAATTATGTATTTCATTGTTCCATGGATTTCAATGGCCTATGTGGGCATTGGTTGCACTGATTTTCCCTTTATGATCTCTCTTGGGATTCATAGTACCTTCTCTACCTAATGGTTGAAATTGCAGGGTTCCTACAGAGGTTCTTTTCTCTTCTTGGGGAACTCTCACTCCTCTAGTAGTTTGGAGGTGGACTAAAGGTTTTTCTATAATTCTTTTTCATGATGGGGATGGGATCCTATTGCACTAAAATTTTTTCTCTTATTAGAGGTCCTATGGAGGTGGTCCCTTCTAGGGTGTTTGCCTCTACTATGCTTCTCTTTTTTTATGGGTTCCTATGGGATTTTATAACTACTCAGGATGTTATGGATGTGGATATCCTCTTGAAAGAGGGTTATATATTGTGGTGTATGGATCTAATAATAATGGACCCATTGAGGTGACCCATGAGGTCTAGTTATTTATGCCTTCCTCTAGAAAAAGGTTTAGGAACACCTTTGAAACCCCTACAAATTTTTTATTTTATTTATTTCCTCAATCATTTGGTTGTTGGTCCCAACCGATACTGAGAGGGGAGGGGCGACTTAGTACATTACCAATTTTTTCCAATTGATACAATAATATAGTAAATAAGAACAACCAGAACATGAAAGACATACCATAATACAGTATTTTTAATGAGGAAATCCGGTGTGCGAAAAACCTCAGTGGGATTTGTGACCCACAATATTTGCTTACTGGCCAATAAGGGAATATTACTATTTATAATAGGGGCCTGCACATGCAGGAAGGCTAAGTTCCTAGAGCTCACCGCTCAATTACAAAAGAAGTCTCACTGACTTACAAAATGGATTATACAAATCCAGTATCATGTATTGCTTAGATCAACATGTATGATGCCAGGTTCAATACCAATTTAAGCTCTGCAATATTCATAAACCCTTATCCAAAATCTGCCTTACAATTCACATATTAGGTTTGCAATAATCCTTCCATCTTCTTCATCCTAAATGATCTACAATGATCTCATACTTATATGAGTCATATTACAATCCACCAAGTCGGCTTACAAAAGGTTTTACAATTAAATACAAAATATATTTAAATAAAATTCTTGTCGGCCATGGTGCCGGCAATCTTTCTTTTTGAAGTCGGTGAACTATATGCCGGTGTTGAGTCTGTCGGTGTCGGTGCCTGCTGGTATCATATGATTGTAAGGTTACCATCAATGACAATACCTTCAATCACCTACAATTTCACATTGGAGTGTGCATTTTCCAACAATCTCCTCCTTTGGCATTGATGGCAACACTCATGAGAAAAATACAAAATTGTATATCCAAAAATGTTCTGCCAAAATTGTCTTACCAAAAATTGTGTTATCAAGATGCTCCCCCTGAGCTGATGATGTCTTTCTTCTAATTATTTTTCTCAGTTCCACTACTCCCCATTTGAGATCAATGACAAAGGTTGTCAAAGTGTCAACTAAGTGCAATTTTAGCTTGATCCTTGTAACCGGTTGGTTATAATTTGGAAAAGGTCTACTAATACAAGATTCAGGCTCTCAATGAACGTTTCACTATCCTTTAATGCAGCCTCTATCCTTTGAATTGTACCGGTGAGGTGTTGCATTTTCTCTTTCGGTTTCTTCAATCCTTGAACAAGTGCCTCTGAGATCTATTTTCTCAAAGAGATAAGGTAGTCCAATTTGGGACTGATTCTACATTTAAGATCTTTTGCCTTTCCTTTTATTCTTTCCTTCTCTTTTTCCAATTTTTCAGGTTTCTCCTCAAAACCTGCTATTTTCTACTCTATAACTGATAATGGTTCAGATGAATCAATGAAATTGTCAGCTATATCATTTATTTCTTTTCTATACCTTACTGATCTCCTTGTCTATATATACTGTCAAAATATTAGTTTTACATGTGTCTCTATACAACTCTTTAAACTCCTTTATTGTTTTGCTTAGTGCCTATAAAAGGGTATCAATTTGTCCCATGCACTTCTTTATTTTCTCATCAAAGAATTTCTAGTTTTCTTTCTCCATTTTTTCTTTGAATGTTTCCTCATTTATTTGATCAACTGTGACAATGTTATCGGTGATATACTTAGAGAATGTGTCTAGTTGATTTAAAGAATCTTTATTTTCCACATTGCACTTAGGTGCTATCAATTTTAAAATAGGAATTGTATCATCAATAGCCTTATATGCTTGTGCACTACACTCTGTGATTTTCTTAAGTGAGTCCAATAAAACCTCTGTCATATTTGTTGGTCTGAATTCTATCATGGAAGAGCCAACAATCTGCATTCCACTAGTGTGAGTAACCTCTTTGCTTGTATTGACCTCTGGTAGGTCAGTTTGTGTTTGAATTTCTATTAGCAAAGGCTTGGGTTTCTCAGTTGTTGTTGGTGGCACTATCTCTGCATGACCCTGTACCTCAACCTTTTTCTATTCCTATTTCTCATCCCGTGCCTCGGTGGGTTTCACTATGCTCTCTACTGTCAGTTTCTCTGATGAAGTTTCAATATGCGCTGTCGGTTTCTCTGATGAAGTTTCAATATGCGCTATCGGTTTCTCAGTATGCACCTCTGCACTATCCACAACCGATGTCTCAACTAGTTTCTCTGTGTTTTGAGTTGGTTTCTCTATCTCAGTAGGTTTAACAATGTCTGCATTCGGTGACTCAGTAGCCACATCTTTCTTCTTATCTTCAGTAGTCTCTTTATCCACCACAATATTTACCTCTTGGGTGTATATGTTCATAGTGTACAAAATTTTAGACTCGGGATTTGTATCCTCATGAGGAGTCTTCATACTCTCTATTGTCGATTGATTATCAATAGTATGTACTAATGGAGTATTAGAAGGAGGTGGGGGTAAGTTATCAATTATTTTTAGGCTTGGAGGTCCACCTACCTTACCTTTTCCCTTATCCTTGTCCTTTTGGTAGAATCTGATAGTCTTAGGTCTTTTAAGTTCTTCATGTTTCTCCTTTTCAACAAAGAATATATCCCATTGATTTTTAGTTTCTTTAGAGATTTCATTCACTCTTCCTACCATTAGTGCTACATATCAGTGACCGGTTGAAAATACTGTCTGGTTGGCCTCACTGATTAATTGATCTATCTCTTCAGTGGAGTTCACTAGGTGAACTGCAAGTAATTTTTCTATTTTTATCTTTTTGTCTAGCTCAACAATAGCTACCCTTATGGCTTCTAGTCTTCTATATAAATTAGTGGGTATATCATCAACAATTTCCATCAAAAATTTCTTGTATGTCTAAGTGTAAAATTACACTATTATCTACGCTCTCTTTATCATCAGTAGAAAGTGTGTTATACAACTTGCTAATATTTTTCAGTATTCCATCCTCTATTATTTCACTTGGAAGTTTGTCCAGTGGAGCAATATCCTGTTTTACCTTCTTTTTCTTTGGGGTTAACTTCTTAGCTAGAGGCCTAACTGCCTGTTTCTTTTGTCTTGTTCTTCTGGGTGTAGGTGAGGGTGTCAGTGAGGGTTTTCTTTTCCTTTCTATCATTTTGAATTCAGCTGGTATGTCACTTTTAGAAGAAGTTGCAACCAATGAAAGATGAGCTTCCGGTTGAAGTCCTTTTGGCTCACTTTCCTTAATACCAGTTTTATTCAAGAAATCTTCCTTTATTGCTTTAGCTTGTCTTGTGCCTTTCCTCACTATTTGTTTAGTCTTCTTGACTCTTTTATGAGACTGAATACCACTCTCAATTGTTTCTGCATTGCCAAAAACTTTCTCAGATGGTTCCTTTGGCGCATAAGTCTCAATTATGTTATCATCTGTTTCATATCCCATTTCAATTACCCAAAGAGTTCTAGGGACAACTTCCTCCATCCAGATTTCATCTTTCTTAATTACAAAGCATATCTCTTTTTGATATTTATCAATGATCTCCTTAGACATCCTTACTCTTGTCTTCATTCGAGCCTTCAGTGCTTGAAAATGTTCATTTATATGTTTCTCTCTATTTTCTCCCATGTTGTTTAATATATCCAATAGGTGCTTTTCTACCAGTATATTAAAGCCAAAGTCTTTCTTACCAATACCGAGTACTTCCTTGGTAATGTGCAACATCAAACATACAAGAAAATTTCCAAATATAAATGTCCCCTTCTTATCACCTTTGATCTTCTTCAGGTTGTCTATCAATTCATCTTTAATCTATTCACACACATCTATTCTTTTATTGTCATTCACCATGTCATATGGACTTTTAATACATAGGCTAGATACCAAGTTTAATCTATTTGTATGTGTAGCCTTGTAGCCAAGAATCATACTGATAAATCTAACATTTATGTCCTTCACATCATTGACTTGTAGAGACCTTTTGTCAAATATTGCACCGGTTAAGGTCATCACAGTGTCATTAGAAACTTTCTTAGTTCCCTTAGACCTGCTATCGATGGAAGGTAACCTTGTTACTACCCTAACTACTTCTTTAGTGATCTTATGGATTGAAACCAACCAAAAGAATTCACCATGGACTCTTCTTAGGACTATTGTTATCACATCATTAGGAAAATTAGGAATGCTAAGAATATCCACAAAACCTAGGGTTTCTACTACTTTGTGTTCTAGTTTAATATTACCATTTGCATCACAAATCATAGTCATATACATATTCATGATTTCATCATCTCCTAGTTCCTCTATATGAAAATGTATGTATATCCTAGGATCCTCTGCATAGACTACTCCCTCAGGTATTTTCGAAAATTCTCCTAGGGTGTCATCTTTCTTCACAATTTTGAGAATCAGTTTGAATATGGATCTAGGTCACATAATAACCTCAATCATAGTAGGGTTTACAATAAATTCAAGTGAAGATGAAGAAGCCACAGTTATATATACCTCAATCTGCCTTTAGGATGATTTGCTTGAATGAATTGCTTCACTTTTCGCTAAGGATGCCTTCGCTCGGGGTTTTCATGCTCTCGGAGATTTGAATGCTTAGTGAATGAAAAAGGAACCAAAACACTTGCTTCATAATGTTATTTTCTTCAACTACAACATTTAATGCCTGTCGGTTAAGTCAAAACATAACTCATCTGTCGGTAAAGAAGTAATTCAGCTTCTCACCATCAACTGAGGGTACATTGGCATGTTTTTGAATTTGTTGCCAAACCCCCAAAGGATTTTCCTTCAGTTAGATGAAGAGTCTCCTGCCGGTGGAATGATACTCTATTCTGCCGGTGGAGGAGTATTCCCATCAACATTCTGATCTAACTTTCTAATCCATTTCTTTTAGAATTCTTGCTTTACCTCTTCAACTTTTTCTTTACCTTTCAGGCTGGGTCCTTTGTTGTTTGCCGATGATGTCTTAATTCTACAAAATTTTGCAATATGTCCAATCTTCTTACAAGCATAACAAGTCACATTATTTTTTTGAATAGATTTCCCATATCCTATGCCAATATGTGTTCTGCATTGATTAGATAAGTGTCCAAATCTTCCACAAATATAACATCTTACATTCATTCTGCAATTTTATGAATTATGACCTACTTTGTTGCATTTAGAACATTGAGCGGCGGGTATATTGGTGTTCTTAGAAGTTCTATATCTACACTGATTTTCTCTATGACCATACTTGTTATAGTTAAAGCATTTCCCAATAAATTTGTAAGCATTAGGTTGTCTTACCTATTTGTTGTGATCATGATTGTTTGTAGTACCTGAGCTTCCACCAACTTCAAAGCCAAGGCCATTTGTATCACCATTAGGTTTCTGATTCTTCAGCATGTCATCAAGTTCTTCTGAGCTTTTCTTGAATTTCTCCTTGTGTTGATTTGCAGTAGCTAAATCATTTTCCAAGATTCCTTTCTTTCTCATGAGTTCAATTATGTCATTTTGTGTATGCATCAAATCTGTCTTTAACATATCATTTTCATGACTAAGTCTTGTGTTTCCATTAACAACATCATTTAGTCTTCTAACCAGGTCATCTTCATTTTTCTTTCTACCTTCAATTTCTTTACAAAATCTCATAGTCATATCTTGCATCTCATTCTTCATTGTACTATTTTCTTGTCTTAGTTTGTTCACCAGATCATTAAGAGTTTCCTTCTCGTCATCATCATTTTGCATCTTTTCACAAAGTCATCTTCTCGTATTCCTTGCAATAGTGAGATTTTCTTTAAGTCCTTGAATGCTATCCTGTGCAGCCTTCAGATCATCTTCAAGTTTGATATTCTTCACCTTTTCTACATCAAAGTCTGAAAGAGATGTTTCAAGTTGTTTTCTCAAGTTTTCCATTTCTACCAGTGTCACGATCTTCCTCAAGTTGTTAGGCTTTTGAAAATAGAGGACCGGGCTCTGATACCAATTGTTAGTATTCCCAAAGATACTGAGAGGGGGGGTGAATCAGTATCTGAACGGTATAAGAATTTTCTTGTCTTATTATAACATAAAAAGCAATTCAAAACTATGTACCGGTAAACTAAAAATAACACAGTAAATAAGAATAACCACAACATGAAAGACACACCATAACATAGTATTTTTAACAAGGAAACTCGGTGTGGGAAAAACCTTGATGGGATTTGTGACCCACAATATTTGCTTACTGGTCAACAAGGGAATATTATTGTTTATAATAGGGGCCTACACATGCAAGAAGGCCAACTGCCTCGAGCTCACTGCTCAGTTACAAAAGAAGTCTCACTGACTTACAAAATGGATTATACAAATCCAGTATCATGTACTTCTTAGATTAGCATCTACTATGCTAGGTTCAATACCTGTTTAAGATCTGCAATATTCATAAACCCTTATCCAAAATCTTCCTTACAATTCGCATATTAGGCCTACAATAATCCTTCCATCTTCTTCATCCTAAATGATCTACAATGATCTCATACTTATACGAGTCATATTACAATTTGCCAAGTCGGCTTACAAAAGGTTTTCTAATTAAATACAAAATACATTTAAACAAAATTCCTGTTGGTCATGGTGTTGGTAATCTTTCTTTTTGGTGGCAGTGAATTGTATGCCGATGCTGAGTCTGTTGGTTCCAGTGCCTACCGATATCATATGATTGTAAGGTTGCCATAAATGACAATACCTTTAATCACCTACAATTTCACATTGGAGTGTGCATTTGCCAACAATTAGAAACTCACAAAATTTGTACTCTTCTCAAGTATGCCCGGTGAAGAACCATCCTTGTTAGGAGATTACAAAGACACTGGTTAGGTGCCACTCGGTTAAGAGATTTTGATCAAGGCTGGTTAGTGCCTTTACATTGTTAAAGGTAGCCTAGTTAAAGGACTTAGAACATCATTTAAGATGTTACCCGGTTAAGGGATTTATACAATGGGACCTGTTAAAGTCCACCCAGTTAAGGGATTTATGTTGCAGTCATTTTAAAACAACAGATAAATGATCAGATACAAGAAGCTAGACATTAGTCTGATCAAATCACAATTAGGAATCAGTCTTGGTCTGCATCAGTTGTGCCTCTCCTTTACAACTTTGGCTTCTATCGGTTTGCTGATACTTGAATCCTGCACTGTCGGTCCTCTATCACCTAAGTCACTTCTCTGTGAAAGCCCACTCCACCAGTCTTTTGTCACTCAACTTTGCATGCTCTGAAACTCCCCCCATGTCCTTTTTCACATTAAATTCATGCACCTCGACAACAACCTTCTAAACAATGAGATATGTTTATTTATAGATCCTTAAGTCTTTTGCCAACTTTTCCCTCCAAAACATACCTTTCAAAATTTCATTGTAAGGCCTTAAATTGAGCTTCTGAAATCATGTAGGAATCTCTGTCAATACTATTGAACATATCAATATATCTGTTGGTTGATTGAGAGAAGACTTCCGATTTAGCTGGTTGTAACTGAACGTTACCAGTCTGTCAGTTACTGCCTTTTCCGATGAACCGATCAAAAACTTGTCTAGCCAATTTCTTCTAGTGTATCGGTTTAGTATTTGCTTCGTCTATGGACGTCTTCCTTACCGATCTACTCATCGCTACCTGATTACCTTACTGCTTTCTAGTCTACTAGTTGTCTATCTACTGCTTGTCAGTATACTTACTGTCTGCCGGTTTACTCACTGCCCGGTTTGCTTACTCCCTAAGGATTGGGAAGAGTAAGGAGATGTTGTTGCCAACAATGACAACCATATTATTTACTAGTCATACAAAATTTCATCAAAATGGCAAAAAACTACCCATTTGGCATTGGTGGCAAATTCTACAAACTACTATGCCAGTCCCATGGCCCATGTTCCTGACAACCCTTATTCCTGAAAAGTCTCCATAAAAGCCAAAATTCCCCCTTTTCCATCAATGACAAAGACTATCCAAGATGATTTTTCAAAATAAAGAAAAAAATATCTTTAAAGGTTTCTTGACCCACTTTTAAAGAAGATTCCAATGAAGATTGAATTTGTTTCATGGTATTAAAGTGGTCATGTAATACTGCAATGCAGACCTCCATATCATCAATTTTCTTGCAGTCAAGTGCATTAATTAAGTGGGTTTCCTCTTTAATCTTCAATTGCATGAAGTCTATAATTGGTGCTAAATAGCACTAGAGCTCTAACATGCTAAGACTTCTTTTGTCTTCTTCATATTTCAACTTTCTGAATTGATGATTGAGCATTTTATTTTTTCGAGTGAAAGTTGATGTTGAACTAGTAAGAGGATCAAAAGAGCTTACTAGATCTTGAATCTCCGTTTGAATCTAATTTCTATTATCATCCAAATATTTGATAAAGACAGGAAAGTTTGAAGATTGCATTAGGAGTTGACCAACTTATTGAAGTGTAGTCTTAACTTCTTTTGTTCTAGTTGATAGAGCAACTTTTCCAACTGATATTTGTTCCATTAGGTTATCTCCTCGCTTTGTTTCATATTATCTTATTGCAACCTCCTCCAGAGTGGTTGCCTCTAAATTGATTGCTTTGACCAAAGTATTCAACTGATCAATGATGGGTGCAGTATCATCAATTGCAATGTTCAGGATGAGATAAGAGAATTATTTTGGCAGAGGTGAGGATTTTTGCCTTCTTTTTCTTTTCTCTCAATTTTACCTTTTCAGCTTGGATTCTCATTTCTTTTTTAGACTTTCATCAATTGTTCAGGGGTCATTTTGTATATATCTATAACTGAATCGCCTTCTTATTCTTCCTCCATTCCTTCTTCAAATTTTAAGGGTTCAGCTTCAAAGCTAGTTGTTATGATGATTCTTATCTTTTTCTTTACATTTTCCCTTTCTAAGTCTAATTTTCTTTTTACTGGGGGGGTATCCAGCTCTACCATGTTATCTTTTACCTTCTCTTCCTTTTTTCCTTCCTCTACTTTCTTCTCTTCCTCTTTCCCTTCCTCTGATTTCTTTCCTTCCTCTTTTCCTTCCTCTGTTTTCTTTTCTTCCTCATTTCCTTCCTTTGTTCTCCTCTCTTCCTCTTTTCCTTCTTCTCTTTTCTTTTCTTCCTCTTTTTCTTTCTCTATTCTCTTCTCTTCCACATTTCCTTTCTCTATTCTCTTCTCTTCCTCTATCTTCTTTTCTTCCTCTTTTCCTTCTTGAGAGAGATTAGGATTTGGTATTGATAATTTTCTATGAGGTGTATCCTCATAACGAATATCTTCAACTAACACTTCATTTTGACCAGACAATTTAGTTTTATTGGCTTCCCCTACTAGTGAAGTATGAACCGGTTGTTCAATACCTGTTGTCAGATTGGGATTGTTTGACACAACATCTCCTATGATGTCCTCAACAAAGAACATATCAAATCCTTCAATGGAGTCTTTATCTTTTCCTTCATCAAGGACAATTTCCCCTTTGTCCTATTTAGTTTCTTGTTCAATTTATTCTTCAGCCTTCTTTTGTTGGTCCATAATTATCTTCCATAGGGCAACACCTTCAGTGTGCACTTCTCTATTTTCACCTACTACCACTCTTCCAATTTTGTTCCTTATTTTTAAATGGTGAATGCATGCTTCAACCACCACTGAAGCTTGATCAAAATCTAATTCATATTGTGCTTCCATGAGAGCTTTTATTCTAAGTTCTTTTTCAATAGCTAGAGCAGTCTTCCATCTTCCTTAAATTTTATCCAGCAAATCCGATTGAATAATGCCATACAATTCACTAGAAGTTCTACAAAAGGTGTGCAAGTTCGAGATCAAAGCTTCCTCAAGTTTCCTCTTGTCTTCATCATTACTAAGAGAATATCTCTTTCCAAAATTGGACAAACCTCCAAATTATTTGATGCGAAGCACCATCTCATCAATTGTTGGATTTTTATTACTTTCACTTCTTCAGACCTCATTTTACTTCCACATATGACCTAGTTTCACCTTCTTTCTTATCCTCTTTAAGTTTTGGATCACTCTTTCTCTTTCTAGTGTAAGTTACTCCTATCTATCTCTCTTTGCTTGGTGAAGATACCAGACTGCCTAGATTCTTTTCCTTTGTGTATGGTGTCAGTTTAGTTGCTGCAGTCCCATTTGGTTTTATTTTTGTCACTTTCTTCTTTCCACCAGTCAGTTCTTCATCTTTGGCAGGTGTGACCCCTGTTTGCTCACTTGCATCGATGGAGGTAGTGGAACTAGATGCTTCACCTTGATATTTCTTGTCAAGGGTATCAATCATTTTCTTTACTATTCTTTTAATGATAGGCACCTGAAGTTCTTATTTTATTTTAGAGCTTGCCTCCTCATATGTTCCAAACCTCATTTCCTTCAAGCCTACTAGTTTAGATAGAAGCATATTGATATGAATTGTAACCAGATCTATTGCAACCTCATATCCCATAGGTGGAACCCAATTTTTTTTGGGTTCAATTGCTTGGATAATAAAACAATCTGTATCTACAAAAAAAAAAATGTTGTTCTTGTATTTCTGCACTATTCTGCTTGGAATTCTTTCCCTCTTGTGACTTCTAGTTTGGAATTATTTTAAATATCCCCACATTGCTTCCCCAAATTTATTTCCCAGACCCCTAATCATTTCACCTATCTGAACCATGATAGGTTTCTCCTATGACCATAATACATTACCCTTACCAGGAATATATTTTAGCACATAGAAGAATATAAAATACCAGTAGAGAGCCATATTTGAATGATTGCTTCTTATCCTTCTTTATTCTTTACATGTTCACCATGAATGGACTTTGAATCATCTCACATATGTCATAGGTTGTATCTTCTTTGATAATTTGATATATAGCATGGATGACACCGCTCACCACGCAATTCATCCGACTAGATTGATAAACCCTGTAACCCTAAACTGAAGAAGAAAATCTTACTTCAACATCCTCAATATGGGTGATTGTCATAGCTCGACTGTCACACTGAGATTTGGTTAACCGGATGACTTCATTTGATGAAATTATTCTTAGGGTTAATGTTTCACCGGTAGCACTGAACCCAATCACTCTTCGAATCACCTCCTTTGAAATCTTGATCGATATCTTAGCCTCAAACATAAAAATTGATCATAAACCCTTCTTAGTACATATCTAACCCAATCATCATGAAACTAAACTAGAAAATCAATCACATTTGTTAGACCCTTTGTCTTCAGAGATAGAAATTCTGGCTTCAATTGATCATTGTCATAGCATCCATTAAAATCATTTCGAATGAACTTATCTCCAAGTTATTTGAGCTTGCAATGAATGTAGGAGTGAATATCTTCTACCAACAATACATCAGAGGGCATAGATGATAAAGCACCTGTCTTGTCGATTTCATTTGCTTTCATCGGGTGCAACTTGAACTCGGGTTGGGGTTCCTTGATAGCTTCAACCAACACATGAGTTAATATCTATGCTGCCATACTAACCTTCAATTGCACTTTTCTTAGATGCAATTGAAAACCCTTTCTTGGGGAATGCCAAACACCACTATCAATCTGCTTGAATTTCTTTTTCACACAAACAAAGCTTAGCAATTTTCAAATCACCTTGGAACACTTGGGAGCTCAAGAAAATTCACAAGTTGTTAGGTAAATGAAAATATACTATCATTTCCTTATTTATCTGTTGAGTTTTATTGGTGCTAGGATCCAACGGTAAGATTTGAAGCTCACAACTTAAAGTACACTGATTTGACTTCACTGGTTATTTATTATCGATACCGATACTCAAATAAATAACTCGCAAGACAAACTTCAATTAAGAACTTTCAAAGCAAATTTTGTGCATCACAACTATGCAGATAAACACATCCTTACATTTGTTGAGGGGATTCAAGAGTAATCTTACCATATGTACTCCCCCTCGGCATCAATATGCCTAGTTAGAAGTGGAACTGTCATCATCCTTAAGGATATCCCTGTCCTTCTTTTCCTTCATCCTTCTTGATCCATTTCTTTTTTATTTCATCTCTTATTTCTTCAGTTGTCTTCTTTCGTTTCAGGTCATTTTGCTCCTTTTTCTTGCTAAATCGATTCTTGTCTACAAACCGATTATAGGATCAACTTCTACATTCTCTGGCTAGATGGCTGATCTTATGGCAGTTAAAGCATTCCATACTAGTTGTCCTCCATGGTCCTAAATTGTTTCTCTGACCCATCGTCATTTGCGTATTTCAATAGCATGACCCAAATTACCACACATGGAATAGTAGGCATTCAACTGATTACTCCTTTTGCTAGGACTAACTGGTTTGAATGGAGGCCTTGACACCTTTGTCTTAAATCTACATTCTTCTGATCTATGTCCAAACTTATTTCAAGTGAAGCAATGTCCATTAAATCTATTTGCACTTGATAGTATGCTTGATTGAGACCTACACTCATAAGCAGTGTTACCATAGTTATAACAATTGTGGCAGTAACCATCAAAAGTAAAACTCTTCATTTGATTAACTGGTTTATTCCTACACTCATTGGTCTTATGACCCAATTCTCCACAATGATTACAAGAGAATTTGAAAGACTTCATACCTCTTGCTTCTGATTGATTTCTTTTATCATCCTTCATTCTTTTGGATATAGATGATTCTCCAGTTTCCATAGGACTTGAACCGGGATAACCAAGACTAGTTTTATCCTTTGTTCTTCTCTGAGCCTTCAAATATCTATCTATCTTCTCAGAGATTTCATTGAATTTTCTCAGCTTCTCATTTCTCTCATTTTCAGTTTTCAACTCATTCTTGACTTGTTCAATTTCTTTCATCATCCTCTCCTTTTCTTCAGCATTGTCATACAATTGTATATGTATGTATTCCTTTTCCTGAGTGAGAACTTGGATCTCTTCATCTTTCTCAATAATTATTGCATCATTTTCTCTCAAGGCATCTTCACCAAGTCTCTTGGCTTTTTCAGCTTTTGACAGTTCTTCTTCTACCTCCCTTTTTCTTTCATCAGCACTTCTGCTGGCTTCTAGTATCTCAGACATTCTCAGAGCCTGACCTTCATGTTCTGTTTTGAGATGTGTGACTTCTTCAGTTAGTTTCTTATTCTTTTCTATGAGTTTCAAGACTTCTTCTTTAGCTTCTACAGATCCACTCTGCTCAGAGAGTTGATCTATGATATCCTGATTTTCATTTAGCTATTGAGCCAATTCCTTCCTTTTGGCAATAATTTTTTTGAGTCTCTCTTTCAACTAAGCAATAATCTCATTGGCTTCATCAATCTGTTTCTGATACTAGTACTCTTGCATGATATTTATCCTCAAGTCGTCAAGCTTCACTTCAGATAAACTGAGCTCTGATACAATTTGTTGGTCCCAACTGGTACTGAGAGGGGAGAGGTAAATTAGTACATTACCCATTTTTTCTAATTGATACTTTTTCATTATGTATGAACTAATTAACCATTCACCAATGTACACATTTACTGTAGAAGATTAAGCATACATGAAAAGATACACAAAGACACATTGATCTATCTCATGGAAACCCAATAGGGAGAAAACCATGGTGTGAGTAGAAACTCAGAAAATTTGTACTCTTCTAGAGTGTGCCCGGTGAAGAGCCATCCATGTTAGGAGATTACAAAATATTGGTTAGGTGCCACTCGGTTAAGGGATTTTTATCAAGGTCAGTTAGTTCCTTTACCCTTTTAAAGGCAGCCTGGTTAAAGGATGTAGATCATCAATTAAGATGTTACCTGGTTAAAGGATTTAGACAATGGGACATGTTAAAGTCCACCCAGTTAAGGGATTTATGTTGCAGTCATTTGAAAATAATAGATAAATGATCAAATACAAGAAGCTACGCATTAGCATGCTCATATCACAATTAGGTATCAGTCTTGGTCTGCATCGGTTGTGCATGTCCTTCACAACTCTCCCTTCTACCAGCCCTTTGTCACTTGAGTCACTACTCTATGAAACCACACTCTACCGGTCTTCTGTCACATAGCTCTACACACTTTGAAGCTCCCCCTATGTCTTTTTTCACATTAACTTCATTCACCTTAAAATCAATCTTCTCAACAATGAGATATGTGCATTTATAGACCCTTAAGTCTTTCTGCAACTTTTCCCTCTAAAACATACCTTTCAAAATTCCATTGTCAAGCCTTGAATTGCGCTTCTGAAATTATGCATTAATCTCTGTCAATACTGTTGAACATGCCGATATGTCCATTGGTTGACTGAGAAAAGACTTTTGATTTAGCTGGTTGTAACTAAACGTTACCAGTCTATCGGTTACTGACTTTTCTGGTGAACTGATCAAAACATTATCTAGCCGATTTCTTCCAGTCTACTGGTTTAGTCTTTGCTTAACTAGTGGACATCTTCCTTATCGATTTACTCACCGCTATCCAATCACCTTACTACATGTTGGTCTACTACTTGCCGGTATACTTACTCTCTACCGGTTTACTCACTGCTTGATTTGCTTACTCCCTAAAGATTGGGAAGACTAAGCAGATGATGTTGCCAACAATGACAACCATATTATTTATCGGTCATACAAAATTGTATCAAAATGCCAACATTGGTTTTGTGGTCTAATGAAAGGGCTATGAGATTTTATTGTAACATTGTTCAGGAATGCCTTTCAAAACCATGTTTCCTTGTTTGTTCTAGTCCACCTCATGGCAATCCTATTTTCTGTTTGTTTGGAAGGGCTAGGTTCCCCTACTATTTTAAGGTTTTTGGGTGCCTTCCAGAACCAGTTGCTTTGAGACATTTTTTAACCTCCTCTATTTTCAAAACTCAATGTTACTTTTTTGTTTTATTGCTTGGGTTTTGGTAGTGTAAGGGTTTTTGTTTTGTATTGAGTAAAAGCACAAAGTTGTATCACACTTCTATAAAGAAAATGGCTAATGTTGATTCATCTTTTTAAGTTGAATCGATAGAAAGTGATATATATGTTTTGAATTTTGAATGATGTAAACTAATAAAAATAATATTTTTTAATGCATTTTATGTTTGTAATTTAAAAGAAATTAAAAAATTATTTGAGTATAGTTTTTTATAAAGTAGACATTAAAATTTAGCTGTTGATAAAATGTTGAAATTGAAGTTACATGAGGTGTCACAATTTATATAATAATATTTTATCTTTTTTTCTTTAATTTTTTGTTTGTATTGATAAATTTTAACTTTAGTGCATGAATATATTTTTTCAATATTTTTAATAAATACACATTTTTATAGAAATTTGAAAATTTGAGTCTACTAAAATATAATTCTTTCCATTTATGACCAACATTTTTATTAATTATTTATCCAAATTAGAAAAAAATTATATCATAATGACATAGAATATTTTCTCTACTGCATCATATTTTTTTCAAAAAATTTACATAAATTTAATTGCCAAGACAATGAACCTTATATTTTAGTGTTGATGGCCTACTTCCAATAAAAATAAAATATAAAAAACAATTAATATATGAAATTATATATTTTTCAAAATTTAGTTATAGATCTACAAAAGGATATTTTAATATTTTTTAAAAATATTATTTATAAGAGTAAGAGTTGTTGAAACATTGAGTTTAAAAAAATAAATTACCTTTTTGGTAATTAGACCCAAAGTTCTATAAAATATACATTTAGTAGATACTTCCACTTGGAAAAGTTGTGTCCAATATATAACTTAACTATAATGAATCTATATAGACCATATGTTTGACTCAAATTAATTTTTAGTTAGGAGTATTTAAATTCATCCGTGTTGATAAGTTGGCTTGAAATGTGACAATTTTGTACTTTTACCATATTTGGTTTGAGGTTCTCTTCTAAACCCGTTTATTCTGAAAGTATAAGCTTGCTAAGGGTTTGAGACCCTTGTTCTTAGTAGTGTAGTGCTCCGGTCAAAAGTCTCACTTTCTAAAATGGGGTGTCTCTTTTTAGTTGTTGGTTGTCTCACTACTTTTAGTTCCTCTTTTGTTACGTTAAGGGTTCGGGCCCTTTCCTTATTTAACCAATTTAGAACATTGGCTTTGATACTGAATGTAATACATCAAGCCTCACACCTAAGAGATTAGCACATCAAACATGTTTTTTAAGAAACCTCATTAGCAAGCAAATGATAACATGTCATTCTACACAACAATATTCAACTAAATACCATTTGAAATAAAATGACATAAGGAGATTAACAACATGAATGACCTTATCACTACTACATATAATGTGTCACTAGTTGAGACTTATCAATTATGTCAGGAAACCATGACTATGTTCCTAGGAGAATGGGAAATGACATCCATACAATGGTAAAGTAT
This sequence comes from Cryptomeria japonica, assembly GCF_030272615.1. Classification (NCBI taxonomy): domain Eukaryota; kingdom Viridiplantae; phylum Streptophyta; class Pinopsida; order Cupressales; family Cupressaceae; genus Cryptomeria; species Cryptomeria japonica. The sequence goes on along the minus strand of NC_081413.1, from coordinate 234,514,600 downwards.
TAATGTATAGTCATCCTCTCTTATAAATAGAACAAAAGGGTAAGGTGATAAAAAATTTAACCTCAAATCCCCACCACTACATGCTCAAGTTTTTTATACAACATCAAATGAAATATGCATGAATGGTAGATCAACTAGGAGCTATCACATCTTATCTTAAACAATACGTCTTGGCATTTTGACGATGTTTTGATTGTCATTGATGGACACACTTTCTTGATGTATGAGTTATGCTCAACCAGTAATTGTTCCAATCGGTATTGTGTATTATTGAATGTATAGTCTTTATACTATCAATATTTTGCAGAAGATGGTTTACCGGTCACATAATAACTGAAGATCCCAAGTGGTATGAAGACCCCAAGTGATTCGAGGATCTCAAGCGGTATGAAAGAAACACGCGGTAGTTAACTTTTTGATCAGAACACTATGATCTTCCAGTCTTCATTTTTTATAACCAATAATCGGTATATTGTATTAACCTATATATATCTATGATGAGTTATTAACTGGTATATATCAGTGATGAGTTACCAACCAATATTATTGTAATGTGTGATGAGTTATCATCCACCGACACTTTGACGGTGTGTTTGTGTTGTGTTACCAAATGTGTCTAGATGCACTGTACCTAGGAACTTGTAGTCTAATTATATTGGACTGACATGAAATTAGATTCCTTTAAGGACATCATGTCTAGGGTTTGCATGTGTGTGATATAGAATAGAAAAGGTTATGTGCGATCATCAAAGAAAATATTAGGTTTGTGTGAAGAGACATATTGTGGAAATATTGAAGACTAAAGTAATGCTGAAATGCATTAACAATGAACTGTCAAGGATCTAACTAAGTATACTATGCTAGCATCTAGATCATTCACTTGTTGATTACTATATCTTTGACAAGTCTCAAACCCTTAACCGGGTAGGCCCGATAAAGCCTTTGTAAATCCTCTAACAAGGTGGTTCACAACTGTGGATTTGAAATCCTTTAACAAGGTATTCTTTAACAGGACTTATCTACTAACATAGACCTAGATTCCTATGAGGATCTATTCTGGTGAAGAACATTGTATGACCTTAACCGGTCTGGTTTCTATTCTGCAGATAGTTACTTCTGAGTTTCTGCTCACCGTGGTTTTTCCCATTTGGGTTTCCACATCAAATATCTTGTGTTATGGTGATTGTGCTCTTGTGGGTGAATGCTTTGTTTTCTATTTGGTTTGCATTTATCTTAACTAGTTTATTAGTGAATTTGTTGCACTGGTTATATGCTAAAATGTTTAAAAGATTGATTACAGTATTTATTGGTATATTAATTCACCCTCACCCCCTCTTAGTATTCATCAATACAAAAAATCAATTTATTGAATGAGAATAGGGTGAGATAAAAACCATCTCAAACCCAATAAATATGACCTACAAATAGCTAATGATGAGGGTAAAAATTCACAAGGGTTTTCCTTACTAGGAGGTACAAGCTCCCTAGCAACTAGATCAATGATGAGATGTTTTTAAGAAACAAAATATTTCCCAATACAAAAAATGTCATAACTCCCTAAGTATATAATACTTTTCAACAATGGTAAATTTAGCAAGAATCACCAAAACAAGGGTACTAATTTTTGCATATTAAATTTTCCCTAAAAATGACCAAAAATCTCACTTTCCAATGTAATAGGTTACAATAGCATGTCAAAAGACTACAACACATCTAGAGGAAACTACCATGTTAGAGGGAATCTACGACGAGTCTACTAGCTTCATGTATCTACTTTGGCATATTTTTTGGCATTAGACTCTTTATCTAGTAGTGGAGTCCCAAGAATGTAGTATAGTCATTTCATTATTGTTGGTGGCTTATTATGATTCAAAGACTTCACCAAAGATGTAACCCTGGCTTGTTTCTAGAACTCCTTTTGAAAAGAAAAGAATTAGGACACAATAAAAATAGTCACAACAAATAATATACTCTAAATTAATAAAAAACAACCAAAAAATTGAAATGAACAATAATATTTGATTTCCAAACCACTAGCCCATGAAGGAGATTACTTTCATTATCTAGGGAATAAACAATGAACTCCAAACCATGACAAATCATATTCAAAATTAAGGGAAAGGGTTCCTAGCCATCCTATTCATTGTAAGGTTGAAAGGAGAATACAAAACATCCTTACAATCGGTTGATTTCTGTTACCCAAGACAAATGAGAAACATAAAGGGAACTAATGCTTTCGGCATACCAAATATGTTTTTAACACATTAATTTTGTTTTAAATCTAATTGTAAACATGCTCTATGTTCATTGTAGGAACATATATTGAAAGATAAAATACATATGGAATGATATTAGTATTGAGAACAAACATTGAAAAAACATACAACTAAAGCTAGATTATTCAACACTTAAGTTGGAAATTTGCATTCCATTGAAAAAGAAGTTCCATAACAATAAATTACAAACAAATATTTATTTCTTGAAAAACTTTAAAATTATTGAAATTAACTAGTTTTGAACTTCAAATAAAGATTGTAAAATTAACATTAATTGAAATATAACCCAAAAAATATTAAACAAATTTAAATAAAATTGTTTTTATAAATTGATGTGAATGAGTTTTGTAAAAATATTGTTTTTCATATGAAACTTTTAACTTTGACATGATAAATTCAATCAGTCCATTGAATGATTACTTTATTCTAATTAATTTTATAACAAAGTGTCTAGTTATAATAGTAATCAATATCTAATTGAAACTGATCACTCTCAATCAATATTGTGACTCATATTATAAGATGACAACCTACTGACTATGTTTATATGGTACTTAGAGGATCTCATATACCGAATTCCTCGCATTCTTATCAGTCCAGGCTAAAAATTGAATAATACCTCAGTCAAAGCAAAACCTGTGAACTGTTGGTGGTTTCATTCCTCCCAATAAGAATTTTATTTGAATTCAGCATTTCCTTAATAAAATGGAAAGAAGAAAATCTAGCAAGTGGTAAACTGCTTCATCTCCAAGAGGCTATAGGACTTTGAATATCTGATTTTCGAGGACCTTCTTTGGAGTACATTTATTAATTTATTTGAAATATGTCTGGGAGAAATTGTGTAAATATGTTTCAGGAAATTTCTCCTATATATGGTTTGAACTAATACATATAAGGATCCAATCACAACCTTCAACCATAATTATATGCATATGGGTAAAAAAATTTTGCCCAAATTAATATGTAATGGCTATTTGATAAATAATATACATTTCATTTACTATAGTAATTAATTTTGTTTCCAACTTGACATAAAAAAATGGTTATTATTTATCATAGTTATATCATCTATCATAAATATTGAACATTCAATGTTCATATTAAAGACTTTAGCCACCATATATGTCATTGGATGGAAGAATCAAAAGCCAGACAAAAAGTGTCGAGGCATCGAAGAGACTCTTTAATATTTTGCCCCTCTTTAATGAGTGTGAAAAAGGTGTCATCCACAAAGTCCCCATTAACCAACTAGTTAAATGACTTAGTCAAGGCAATTCCTTTAACTCTCCTAGAAGAGATAGAGTTCGCTAACAAATATCCAAATCCTTTACTAGTAAGTGAATACAAAGATGGAGCAAGATGACACCCTTGATAAATAGAATGGTGAAGCCCAAAAGCAATAGGCTAGCAATCATTGATGGTGATGCACATAGAGGCATGCCCAAAGAGAATTTGTACAAATTGAGTAAAGCACAAACCAAACCTAAGAGAACCCAACATAGCCAAAATGAAAGGACATTTGATGCAGTCATAGGACTTGGCAAAGTTAATTTTTAGAAAGAAGGCTTGTCTCTTAGAGTGTCTGGCCCATTCCTAAATGATTATAATATCATCCAAAATAAACCTAAATATAGTGTCATTCCCCTTCCATAAGGAAGATACCAAAGCTCTAGAAAATGGTTTTGTTAATAAGACTTCACCATTTTATGCTCCTACTAAGTTTGTACCAATGCGTAAGCACATAACAATCCATATGCAAACTAACTTGGTAAGGAATTAGTTAAAGATAGTAACATTAATATCTATCACTAATAAGCATCATTAAGATGCAATTACACTAAATGATTGTATGTTATGAATAGAGAGGCATGAGTGTTAGGGTGGTGATTCTATTAATATTAATAATCGTGGGTAAGTTAGAAAAGGGCAATGGTTAGAACAAAAGGAATTCTACCTTTTGAAAGAGAGATGTGGCTAATAGGTAGGGCATGACTCTCCAAGAGTTAGGGAGAGATACAATACAAATCTACATTCAAAGAAGGAAGGAAGGGGTAATAATTTCAATCAACATCAAATAATAGAAATAAAATGGCAATAATTTCTTATCTAAAATATAAGAGAGTTCTAATCAAATGAGAAGAGATAATTGTTGACTATGACAAGGTACCTCTTTATGAAGTAAGAGAATCTTGGAAAAAATTGTGTCTCTACATCCTCTTAATCTACCTATTCAAAAAAGTCAATCAACTCCAACTAGGTTGCAGATTTGAGAATGAATCATCAAATTTGATAGGTTCTTGGTTAATTTGAGGGAATTGTGATTGACTAAATTATTATTTGTCTTCCATTTGATAGGAAGTAGAATATTACATAGATAACATAATTCTAGTGTTATATATATTTCTATATATTGTTATTCTTGCTATGATTTTTTGCTATGCATACAAAATAGATATAATAGTTTCTTTAAATCTCTTATCCAATCCACCATCCCATTATGGAGGGGAGATAGTGTGTATGTGGAATAGAAGTAGCTAGGAAGGCATTCCAATAGAGACACCCCAGATGGGGTAGGGAGTTCAAGTAATAAATATCATTTTGTGCTCCTAGACTAGATGGAATGGCACAAGGTGCCTTGTATGATCTCTCAAGTGGTGCTCCATAATGACGATGGGTTGTTGGGTAGAACCTTTAAATAATCCCACATGTATATTATGTAAATTACAATAATTATTAAGATAATGTCCCTAGCCCTAATAAGAATGACTCAATCTCATATCTAGCATGATTGTGGGCTCTCAATTAGGGTCTAATTAGTAAATGATATCTCTATTTTTTTCCTTACTTCACTTTGGATTGTGATTTTAGTGTAAAATCTAAGGCATGAGAAAAAAGGACATTACAATTGGTATTAGAGATTTTATCCTACCATCTTGTAGGAAAAATAGGAACTGACGAATGCATTCTAGTCAATAAGAATGATCTAACAATCTGTCTATACTTCATGCTTTAGGTGAATTCATACTTTATGTGCTATGTGTATTCACATTATGGTTCATGTCTTAAGTGAATTCCTATGTATACTCCATACTTTATTTACTACGTGTGTTTATGTGTATGCTTTATGCCTTAAGTGAATTCATACCTTAAGTACTATGTGTACTCACATGTATGTTTCATGTCTTAAGAGAATTCATGCTTTATGCACTATGTTTATATTCATTTGTATGCAACTTGCCTTAAGTTAATTTGTATGTATAATTTGTGCTTTATGTGCGACATGCATTCAGGTGTATGCTTCATGCCTTAAGTGAATTCATTCTTTATGCACTATGTGTATTCACGTGTATGTGTCATGCCTTTAGAGAATTCATGCTTTATGTGCTACATTTATTCATGTGTATGCTTCATGACAAGTGATTTTTTGTGTGTATTCCATTCTTTTATGTGCTCCATGTGTATTTACAATTCATGCCTAAACTAAATTCATGCCTAAAGTTAATTCATGCTTCATGCCTAAAGTGAATTGACAATTCATGTGCTATGTGCATTCATGTGTATACTGCATGTCTTATGTGAATTCTTATGTATAATTCATGCTTTATGTGCTACATGTAAACATGTGTATACTTCACACCTTAAGTGAATTTATACTTTACGCACTATGCATATTCGTGTGTATGCTTCATGGCTTATGTGACTTTCTATGTATACTTCATGCTTTATGTGTTCTGTGTATTCATGTGTTGCTTCATACCTTAAGTGAACTAATGTGTATACCTTGTGTACTACCAAGATTCACATACATTACTCATGTCTTATGTGTATTCTATCACAACTCTCCTTTATCACCTTTGGATTAAAATACAAACTCTATTATATTTCTTTTGGCTAAACTATTGAATGAATATTATAAAGGAATAAAAATAATAAATCACACACACACATGGAAAACATACCTTTTTTTAATTCTTTATTTAAATTTCCTCACCCAAATTATGGTACCTGTTGTAGGAGGAATAAGAAGCTTCTAGAGGCTTCTCCACCACCTTGCATGTAACTCCTCCCACTAAGTCTAATCAATTTGCATGAAGGCCAAATTGGGAGAGAATCTCTTTTTTTTTTAATTAAAAATTAGGTAGTGGAATTTGGAGTTTTTTCTTATAAAAGATGCACAAGTTTTCAAAAAAAAGGGGTTGGTAATTCCATAAAGAAATTCTTCAAAATTTTTCCTCTTGTAGTCATATTTTCATTTTTCAGCTAAGATTTTTGCTTTGGAGGACTTCTCTTCAAGTTTGAAGGATCAAGGGAGATCCATAGAGGATTCTACACCATCTTCAAGCACCCAGGTTCTTTCAAATTTAGTTTTTTTCATGCAACTTATTCTTGCTGCAAATTAGAGTAGATTAAATTATTTGTTTCAAATTTTGATGAGAAATAGATTCATTTATTTTCAGATTCTTGATAAGAATTAGAAGTAGATTAAATTGTTTAAGAAATTAGAATCATTTGTTTCAAATTTTGATGAGAAATAGATTCATTTATTTTCAGATTCTTGATAAGAATTAGAAGTAGACTAAATTGTTTAAGAAATTAGAATCATTTGTTTCAAATTTTGATGAGTATTAGATTCATTTATTTTCAGATTCTTGATAAGAATTAGATCCATTAGTTCCAAATTTTTATAAGTATTAGATCCATTGTTTAAGAAGTTAGATCCATATATTCCAAATTCTTGATAGGAATTAGATTAAATCATTTAAAATTTCTTATTAAGTTTAGATTGATTCTTGCCGAAGAACTAAAATCAGAACTATCTTTATCTTCTTTCTCCAGAATCATTTCTCTGGTTATTGATTTAAAATCTGAAACGTATATTTGAAGAGATCTCACTGTGATCATTCTCTCTGTGATTTCTCATTTTCTAGTTATCTAAATCCTCTGTAAAAATATAATTAACATTTCTTGTCTGTGAAAAATTTTCTGTGTGTGTACAAATAAATTTATCCCTCTTCTTTGTGAATAAATCTCCTTGTGTAAAGAACAAAGGAATAAATAATCCATCTCTGGTTAGTTCTCTATTGTATGTTGTTCCTGGAACTTAATATGTATCCTCTCTAACATTAATATGTTTTTTTTTATATACCTGTTATCTATTCTTCTCTGTGTGAATTTCAATAATCTAGAAATGTAATTCTCTTGCATATAAAATGCACATATATATATATATAACATAAAAATTTATTTTCAAACTTTAAACCATGGTAACGCACGGCATTCAAAAATTGCCATAGGCATGCACACACAGTATTTAATGCAACTACCGCAAGTTTTATTGGAAACCGTGGGGTTAATGGTACCCCCACTACCCTGTGGTCACCGTAAGTGGCTGTAGGAGAGTGGAGGGGACCATGTGACCCCCTCATTCCCTATGGGTCTGCGCATGCAGGACCGTAGGGGATGATGGGACCTGTGGTCCCCACCTCCCCCTAATTACTACTTTTAAACTTGTTAAAGATTAATTTCAATGAAATTAATTAAATCTTTTTTTTAAATTAAAAATTTAAGTTACTTTTTTTTATATCATTTCAAATTTAATTTAAGTTAATTGTTTTTTTTTATTTTATATAATTGGTTAGTTAAATTTATTTCTTTTAAAAAAAAATTAGCAAAAGATGGAAATCAAATTATTGTTTCAATTCCTTTAGGGAATTATTGGATTTTTTTTTATCAATGATTTTGATTTACTTAAAAAAAAACAAATAAGTCTTATTATTTCAATTTGATCCAAAATTTCAAAAGTATAAGCTAATCCCTCATGGGGAATTTGCAACTCTATAATTAATTAGTCTTGCGATAAGAGAAAACATTTTTCTATTTTGTATGTAAATGACGTTACTTTCGCATTGCATTTATATTATTTTGCATTCCTTATCTTCATGCAATTACTCATAAGTTCACAATTATCATTACCATCCCAATACATGTATTAATTCGTTTAATTGTAGAATAATGATATTTCTTTTTTCAAATAGTATGTAAAGTTTAAATTATGTACATCCATTTCATCATTATATTTCAAGCATGATGTTCATAAGCTCTTAGTTTAGAAACTAAACAAAGGAAGTTGGAAAACCAAAACTAGCAGCGTTCGGTATATACGGTGCCTCTGGGTCATGCTTACGAGTAATGCCGTCATGTTGAACTACTGCACTTAACACCTAATAAAGCTGCATTAACGACCTCTATGGCATCATCCCTATAAATCATCGGGGAGTAATAAGGGACACTTGCAAGTTAAAATCCAAGGGGCGGGTAATCCCCCTTGGAACGATAATTTAATAAGATAACTTCTAAATGATTTTCACATCCATTGAGATAAACCATAGTAAACCCCTTTTTAGGGATGGTCAAGTTAAATGCTCACATAGAATTGATTTCTTTTTTATCTTGAAGGGATATTGGTGATTTGCAATTGGGTCAAGGGTGATTCTCATGATAAGAATTAGGATCTAGTTATTTTTAGGCCACAAGCAATAGGCCACCTTCAGCCTTCGCTTAAGTGCTACCATCGTGGGTAGCAACCACAGAGAAACTATCTGGGACAATAACCCTAGAAAGGGTTGCGTACCCACAAATCAGTTTACATCAAACCATAGAATAGAAAATAGAACTACATACTTTACGCCTTGATCCCGTGTCGAAGCAGGTATGTAGGCAGTCTTGGGACGGAGTTGTCCCTCGTACTCAGGCATTCATGGGTGGGGTCTAGGCTTGGTTGAGTAAGAATCCTAATTGAAAGATAAGATAATTAAATTGAAAAAGAAATTCAATGCATACTCAGAAGGAATCCCGTATGGATTCGCTTGACTTCCCGAGGCTTTAAGCCAAATTCTGAGGCGGAATTCAAGCTTCTATTATTTTAATTACTCCTAAGGATGGCGACCTCGGTGCACTCTTGTTAGAAGAGTGTAGTACTTAGTGAGTGGCTTAGGACTTGAATGGTCCCGATGAGTCTAAGTCTCTGGCCAGAGCATCTCCTATCCCGTTTGGATAGATGCCTACCCCGTATGGGTAGATGCCTATCCCGTATTGGATAGATGGACTCTTATGTCCCGTATGGACAATTGCCTAACCCATATGGTTAGATGCTCATCCCAGATAGATGAATGCCTAATCCTAAATGGATGGATGCCCAGAGTATGCAATTGAATAAAATATAATGATTACATTAAACAAAAAAAAAGAATACTCAATTTTGTTGATTCATTTATGGTGGGTTACTACATATTCCTTCGTATATTTTAGGTTGTACACCCTACATAAGTTTGTATTTATGATACATTCCTTATGTGTAATCATGTTCTTTATTCCTTATGTATATTCATGTGCATACTTCATGCTCTACATAGATTCTTCATGCCTTATTTGTTTGTAAGATTCATGCCTTATGTTTTTTTTTAGCTCGGTTACTTTATGTGTATATGCGCCTTCCCAATGTATGCCATATGATTTGAATACATTTCATGTTTGATGTGTTTTCAAACAAGTTTATTCCATGAGTATTTTAAGAGTAGTATTCATGCACTCAAATTAAAATGGGGTGCATGTTTCAGATCACTTCTTCTAAAAAATAAGATTGGTAAGAAATTAGGAAAAATAACTTAGGATTTATTAAACACAACAATGCTATGAATACCTATGGAAATAATGTGTGAGAATACAATTGCCAAAAGTGATAGTGTTAGGAGTTGATGAGAATAGTAAGTTGGCTAGTAATTTTCCACAAAATATGTAAGGAAATGCATTCCAACGAATAGTCTTAATCCAATTTAGTAGATTTATCATTAGTAGAAAAATGACAAATCATATGATTTAGAATAAATCTAGCATATGTTTTGACTACCATAGTTTGTTTAGTTTTACATCAATCTCTCATATATTCTAACTATCATGGTTGACACCAAATTTTTATATGCTTATCTCAGTCCATGGTTATTATGAATAGAATTAACTAACAAAATTGACAAATCAATACATTGTCCTAGTGAGTTACAAAATATGACCAGTATGTAGGCATGCCCTTAACTAAAGATAATTTGTAAGGTGTAGCAAATAACAACCATCTCTAGTGAAAGACCTTAGAGCACAGTGGCCAAGTTGGAGATCAAAGTCCAAGAGCATGTTGACCCAACAAAAAATTGAATCTTGATTGAAACATCAACATTGATACAACTTAGTTGGTAATGCCATGTGATGGTTAATTCTTGGCATTTTACTTCTTGTCACTAAGGTTCAAAACCTTACAAGAATGTTATTGTTGAGTGTACATTTTGACAACTATATTATACCATCAACAACACCAAAAACATAATTTTGATAGAACCACCTAAATGAAATTTTTCTTTTTCTTTTAAAATAAATTAATAGATGCATAAGAGTTGAAAGAACTAGAACTTGAACTTATGATCAATGTATTAAATTTTTACATTGTAAATAGATTTTTAGGTTGAATATACTTATTATATTATAAAGAAAAAATCTACTCTATTTTTAAAATCTGATAAAATTGAAATATTACAATTTTTTTCTGTTGACAACAATTTATCTTTTTCATTTTTCATGTTGAGAGATGTTTATTATCGACCTCACCACTACCATTTTCAGTGACATTGCCAATACCCTCTTTATCAGCAACCCTTCTACATTTTTTTTGATGCTCATCATCGTACTTACCCTCACCTTATCTATATCAACACTACCATAGTGTTTATTGTGCCTCAAAATTAATCAATCTCAACATATTTTATGTAAATATTTCAAAATATGAATATAATAACTTAACTTCATGCCTATGCTATTTCATTATCAGTTTACATCATCCCATGCAATATTTGAAAAACAAAGAAAGAGTATAAAGCCTTCATTAACTCATATATGTTTGTTGTTAAGATAGGAATTGTCGTTCTTTACTAACGTGCACTTTTTAATAATCTATTTTTTTATAACATGGATTTTATCACATTTTCATTGATCCTTTAACATTTAACATTTATATATCTTCGTCTTCAACACATTAATTGACATTCTTTATTAACTTGCACTCTTTAGTATGGCATCTATCATGTTTTCAGTGGTCCTTTAGTACTTCAGCCCAGATGATGCCTAGATTATGTTAAGCAATACTGATCAATCAACTATCCTCCAAATTCTAAAAAGGATTTATTCAAACATTGGAATAATTATTATAATTGAATGTGAAGGAAAGAACAAGAAATGGCAAGAGGAAGAAATTGTAGAAAACAACAGTTCTCTTATGTGGCATGACTACTGTCTAGGATTTATTCATGTGTGCAAGGGTCAAAAAGTGGTCATTTCAAAGTGTCATCAAATACCGACTTAAAGAAACCACAATAATTGTTCAATACAACCACTTTAAACTTTTCAATACTTATGCACAAATGCTCCAATACTCGTGTTCTATTTATCAATAAATTGCAAAACTCCTCCACTCCATGTATACAAATTCTAAGTACTACGTGTACAAGTGCATGGCTATTGGTACATGTGAAATTTATTAATGGGCTTTTCGTTATCTTTTTTTTCTGGTTTCTTTGAAGTTAGCAATTGGGTGTTGGGTGAGCAAGGAGTGAATCGTAATGAAACATTAGTAGTAACTTGGTGATCTTCCCCTATTGTTAATGTGAAATGATCTCTTTATTTAAAATTTTCAAGGGTAAATAATCAGCACTTTGTGGTGAAAGAGACTAGTGTAAATAACCATGTCATTGATTCCCATAAATAAATTGCACTTTATCTTGCCAAAGTAAATATTTACACTAGAGATTTGACTCCAATAAATTTATTTTGATAATATTCATTCATTAAGAAACTTTAGTTAAATTTATTATATCTTTTCTCGACTTTACTTTAATTCAAGTTAGATTTATGACATTAGCATTGAATAGATAAGCCTTATCATTTTATTTGTTTTCTAAAATGTATTATATATGACTTGTGGATCACACACTTATTTTGTTAGAGATAATTCTTAATGAACAAGGTAACCATCCAAATAATGATGAAAATAAATTGATAAAATTGTGTTAATCTGAACATGATAACCAATTAATTTTATATAGAATTATCAGACATCATGTAACATAGTCAAGGAACATTGAAATAATAAAATAAATGAAAAGACTTACCACTTTTTAGTAGTTGATAAATTAATTTAATGTTTTACTTACTACTTACAACCAAGTCTTCTTCTATTCATTGGAAGAAAAATTATGGATTTTTAAGTAGTTTACTCTCAAACATTGGTCGATTGATCTTCAAAACCACAGACTTTAATTTTGAGTACAATGTATTTAATATTTCATGTGAGTTAGGTATATATTGTATGAATTTATTCCAATAAAATGTACAACTAAAAAACATGTTCACCTATTTATTTGTGGTAAATATATACATGAAGACAATGATTATAAACATGTTTAAGAATATTACAAAAATAATATTTTATCATGGCCTACTACATGAGCTATTGATCTAAATCATACTTTAAATTCATCCATTAATTGTATTGTTATATCGATGGTAAACTTGTGTCTATCATAACCTTAATTAAATTATAATATAATATATACATATTCCTATATAGGAAGCTAGGTTGTCTTGGGTGGCCTTTATAGTGTAAGTAAATACATATAGGATGTAGTTAATAGTTTTCATCATCATATTATGAGTTATACTATTATGTAGGACTTAAGAAGGATTGTCACTTTTAATTGGCTCATCATTATCAAGTGATATAAATTATTTATAACGTAATTAATTTTTATGTTATTCACCTATACAACTAATAATATTTTAAGAGGTATTAGAGAAATTATATCATGCAATCTAGAAGGAGAGAAGGATACTAACCTTTCCTTAGAAGCTTAGTTTGTAAAGTGCACATCTCATTAGGTTGTTCCTTATGCTCCTAATTAATGTCTCGTTATGCTTAGTTGTAGGACCATTTTTGGAATCTTACTGGAATCCCATTCACAACAACCTTTGTTTTCCCTTAGATAGAAAGGGCCAAGGCACCCAATACCCCTATCCAAGTGCACTAGGTCTCCTAGCAACCTTTTCCATGTAGTTCGTCCCCAAATCTAAAATAAAAATAGTCATTTTTGTGGGTATTGGGGAAGTCCTCCCCAATGTTGTCCTTCCTTGAAAATTATATCTTATCAGGTATAATTTGCATATAAATGGAACTCCCTCCTCACATTTGAACTCTAACAACTATCAGTCCACAACAAGCATCAATTCTCAAGAGCATTCAATATAGCATCTTCAAGGAAATTGAGTGCAATTCTACAATCAAGGATTCAAACATTTAAATTTTAGCACTCTTATCAAGTTTCTAGTTATCCTCTATGATGAATGCATGAATTAACACCTTTCATGCAACTTTAAACTTTGTCTGAGACTTCAAGGTAATGATTTCATATCAAAAGTAATATTTTACATTTCAAACATTTCAACTAAGGTCATAGTATTTTGCCTTTGTAAGGATAAGCTCTATTTTCATCAATATTGTCATACTAGAAGGGGAAACACCAATATAAGGTTTTACTTTGGAATGATACATACGACACAAAAAGTTGTTTTATTTTCATGAGAAAAATTATAGATTTGACAATAGACAAGGATATAGGATCATAGAGAAAAAAATAATTTAGATGATCTCAAACATTAAAAAGGTTGAAACCCCTAGAATAGGGCATGCTCCAATCATATCGGACCCATTTTGGTTGATGTTAGAGAGACATTCTTACATAGCTTTCTGATTTAGAATCTATAACTTTTTGTTGTCAAAGACACCTTTAGAGTAGGGTGCCCAACACACTAGTACTACCTTTTCATCCATGAACACACCTATAGATTTGACAATAGACAATGTTATAGGATCATAGAGAAAACAATCATATAGATGATCTCAAACATAGAATAGGTTGAAACCCCTAAATAGGGCATGTGCCAATCACATTTGACATATTTTGGTTGATGTTAGAGAGACATTCTTGCATAGCTTTTTGATTCAGAATCTATAACTTTCTATTGTCAAAGACAGCTTTAGAGTAGGGTGCCCAGCACACTAGTCCTACATTTCCATTCCAAAATTCATTTTCAATATTTTAATTCCAAATTTTTGATACTACGTTGACTTAAAATTCTATATCTTTTTATTTATATTAAAACATTATTTTATTTCTTATCATTCATCGCACTTCATTTAGATATATTGTGTAATCTGAAATCCAATTACACAAAAGGAGTTATAAACCCTTAGTGTTAAGCTATGTTATTAAGAGTATAACTAAGCTTAGTTTATGAATCCCAAATAATATGACACATAGATATTAGATATTAGTTTTCATTCCTAGGCTAGGATCCTATTTTCACCATATTTTAGGAATAAACTATCTAGGTTTCTGCAAGAATACTAGAAAATAGTATAATTTTGCATTATGAGGTCATTAATATTTCTTTCATGAACAAACATAGTCTTTCCACACACATGACATGGGGTCACATAAAAAACAATGCATAATGCACTATGAAAAAGTTTTGAAATTTACCACACAAAGAGGATATTAATATTTACAAATTATAACAAATTTAAAAAGAGTGATATGTTACTTTTTAAACATAACATGCACCCAATAAGGTAAATCATATAATGTTCCTCTCAAGAAGTATTACCACAGTATCACCTTCATCCATATATCAACATATGGGTACACATTGAACCTCTAAAATTCCACACAAAGGCACAAAAGAAAAGAAAATAATGACTTATACTGCAACAAGAATCAATTAAGGAATTGACAATAAAGAACACACAACCACATGGGAAACTAAATTAATTAGAATATTTGTGACACAATATTGGCTCTAATGTAGGTTTTTTAGATGGAGATCAAGAGTGGGAGTGGGAGTGGAAGTGGATCTAGGGGTTTTGGAGATGATGCAGAGGATTTTGATGAGGATAAAGATGGTTAGGATGAAAATAGTTTGGTGCTCATTGGTCTTTCCATCTCTTTGATTGGGGCTTTGGTGGTAGTGTTTGGACCTATTGGTTGGGATTGGGCCTTTTGGGTTTCCCCTTTGTGGGCCTTATCTTTTATTGACCCCTTCTTTCTACTTGTTGAGGCTTATTCTTTTGGTGGTGTGTGTTGCACACATTTGGTGGCCCTTTGGCCTTGGCCCTACCTATCTGGGGTCTTCTCCATATTTTGACCTTTCCTTTGGTGTGCCCTATTTAGGCATGCTATGGTGAATTCGTTTCTTACTTGGGTACCTATTGTTTTCCTTGGGAAGGAACACTCTATAGGCTTGTGGTGGCTAGAGGTCCTCTTATCTTCAATACAAATTTACTAGTGTCATGTTTTTTATCCTACCCTATGGGTGCTCCATCTCACTATCTGCTACATGTGTCTCAACATCTCTGTTCCAAGCCCTCAAAGTAATTAACTACTACAATGATGTTGGTGAGTTGTGGGTGTGTAACATATCCTCCCTGATTGTGTATTGCATTGTTCCATGGATTTCAATGGGCCATGCCGGTGTTGGTTGCACTGATTTCACATTTGTGATCCTTCTTGGGATTCATGGTACCTTCTCTACCTAATGGTTAAAATTGCAGGGTTCCTAAAGAGGCTCTTTTGTCTTCTTAGGAAACTCTCACTCCTCTAGTAGTTTGGAGGTGGACCAAAGGTTTTTCTTTAATGCTCTTTTCTTGATGGGGATGGGATCCTATTGCACTAAAGGTTTTTCACTCCTTGGAGGCCCTATGGAAGTGGTCCCTTGTAGGGTGTTTGCCTCTACTATGCTTCTCTCTTGTTATGGGTACCTATGGGATTTTATAACTACTCGGGATGTTATGGATGTGGATATCCTCTTGAAAGTGGGTTATCATATTTTGGTGTATGGATCTAATAATAATGGACCCATAGAGGTGATCCACGAGGTCTAGCTATTTATGTCTTCCTCTAGAAAAAGGTTTAGGGATGCCTTTCAAACCCCTATGGATTTTTTTGTTTTATTTATTTCTTTGATCATTTGGTTGTTTGTCCCAACCGGTACTAAGAGGGGAAGGGTGAATCAGTACGTTACCAGTTTTTTATAATTGATACTTTTGCTTTAAGTATCAACTAATTAACCATTCACCAATGTACACATTTACTGTAGAAGATTAAGCATACACGAAAAGATACACAAAGACAAACAAATTTATCTTGTGGAAACCCAATAGAGAGAAACCCACGATGTGAGTAGAAAATCACAAAATTTGTACTCTTCTGGAGTACGCCTGATGAAGAACCATCCTTGTTACGATATTACAAAGACACTGGTTAGGTGCCACCCAGTTAAAGGATTTTGATCAAGGCCAGTTAGTGCCTTTACCCTGTTAAAGGTAACCTGGTTAAAGGACTTAGAAAATCAATTAAGATGTTACCCGATTAAGGATTTATACAATGGGACCTGTTAAAGTCCACATAGTTAAGGGATTTATGTTGCAGTCATTTCAAAACAACAGATAAATGATCAAATACAAGAAGCTACACATTAGCTTGATTAGATCACAATTAGGCTTTAGTCTTGGTCTGCATCGATTGTGCCTATCCTTCACAACTCTGCCTTCTATCAGTTTGCTGATACTTGAATCCTGCACTACCGGTCCTCTGTCACCTGAGTCACTGCTTTGTGATACCCCACTCTACTGGTCTTATGTCACTCTACTCTGCGTGCTCTGAAACTCCCCTATATCCTTTTTCACATTAACTTCATTCACGTCAACAACAACCTTCTCAACAATGAGATATGTGTATTTATAGACCCTTACGTCTTTCACCAACTTTTCCATCCAAAACATACCTTTCAAAATTTTGTTGTCAAGCCTTAAATTGCGCTTTTGAAATCATGCAGGAATCTCTGTCAATATAGTCGAACATGCCGATATGTTTGTTGGTTGACTGAGAGAAGACTTCCAATTTAGCTAGTTGTAGCTGAACGTTACCAGTCTGTCGATTACTGACTTTTCCAGTGAACCGATCAAAAACTTGTCTAGCCAATTTCTTCTAGTGTACCGGTTTAGTCTTTGCTTAGCCAATGGACGTCTTCCTTACCAATCTACTCACCGCTACCTGATCGCCTTACTTCCTGCTAGTCTACTAGTTATCAGTCTATTGCTTTCTGGTATAATTACTATCTGCCGGTTTACTCACTACCCAGTTCACTTACTCCCTAAGGATTTGGAAGACTAAGGAGATGTTGTTGCCAACAATGAAAACCATATTATTTATGGGTCATAAAAAATTGCATCAAAATGCCAACAAACTCCCACTTTGGCATTGGTGGAAAATTCTACAAAATACTATGCCGGTCCCATGGCCCCTATTCTTGACAACCCCTGTTCCTAACCAGGCTCCATAAAAGCCAAAATTCCCCCACTTTTGCCATGAATGGAAAAGACTGTCCAAGAATATTTGTCAAAATAAAGCAAAAAATATCTTAAAGGTTTCTTGAGCCACTTTTAAAGAAGATTCCCATGAAGATTGAATTTGTCTCATGGTAGTAAAGTGGCCATGTCATACTACAATAAATACCTGCATATCATCAATTGTCTTGCAGTCAGGTGCATTAATTAAGTGGTTTGCCTCTTTAATGTTCAGTTGCATGAAGTCTATAATTGATGCTAAATAGTACTAGATCTCTAACATGCTAAGACTTCTTTTGTCTTCTTCATATTTCAACTTTCTGAGTTGATGATTGAGCATTTTGATTTTTCCAGTGAAAGTTGATGTTGAACTACTAAGAGGATCAAATGAGCTTACCAGATATTGAATCTCCTTTTGAATCTAATATCTGTTATCATCCAAATCGTTGATTAAGACAGGAATGTTTGAAGATTTGATCAGGAGTTGACCAACTTTTTGTCTTAACTTCTTCTATTTTGGTTTATAGAGCAACTTTTCTAACTGATATCTATTCCATTAGGTTATCTCCTTGCTTTGTTTCATATTGTCTTATTGCAACCTTCTCCAGATCAGTTGCCTCTGAACTGATTGCTTTGACCAAATTATTCAACTGATCAATAATGGGTATAGTATCATCAATTGAAATGTTCAGGATGAGATCAGAGAGAATTGTTTTGGAAGACGTGAGGATTCTTTCCTTGTTTTTCTTTTCTCTTAGTTTTACCTTTTCAGCTTGGATTCTTTTTTTTTTTCTGAGACTTCATCAATTGTTTAGGGGTCTTTTTTTATATCTATAACTGAATCACCTTCTTCTTCTTCCTCTGTTCCTTCCTCAAATTTTAAGGGCTCAACTTCTTAGCTAGTTGTTGTGATGATTCTTACCTTTTGCCTTACATTTTCCCTGTCTAAGTCTAATTTTATTTTTATTGCAGGGGTATCCAACATTACTGTGTTTTCCTTTATCTTCTCTTCCTCTTTTCCTTCCTCTGCTTTCTTCTCTTCCTCTTTGCCTTGCTCTGATTTCTTTCCTTCCTCTTTGCCTTCCTCTGTTTTCTTTTCTTCCTTATTTCCTTCCTTTGTTCTCCTATCTTCCTCTGTCTTCTTTCCTTCCTCATTTCCTTCTTCTATTTTCTTTTCTTCCTCTTTTTCTTTCTCTATTCTCTTCTCTTTCTCATTTCCTTCCTTTGTTCTCTTCTCTTCCTCTGTCTTCTTTTCTTCCTCTTTTCCTTCTTGAGAGAGATTAGGATTTGGTATTGATAAGTTTCTATGAGGTGTATCCTCATAAGGAATATCTTCAACTAACACTTCATCTTGACCTGACAATTTAGTTTTATCAGCTTCCTCTACCAGTGAAGTATGAACCATTTGTTGAATACCTGTTGTTAGATTGGGGATGTCTAACACAACATCTCCTATGATGTCCTCAACAAAGAATGTATCAAATCCTTTAGTGGATTCTTTAGCTTTTCCTTTATCAAGGACAATTTCCCCTTTGTCCTGTTTAGTTTTTTGTTAAATATCTTCTTCAACCTTCTTTGCTAGTCCATAAATTCCTTCCATAGGGCAACACCTTCAGCGTTCACTTCTCTAATTTTACCTACTGCCACTCTACCGGTCCTATTCCTTATCTTGAAATGTTGAATGCATGCTTCAGCCACCAGTGAAGCTTGATCAAAATCTAATTCATGCTGCACTTCCATGAGAGCTTTTATTGTGAGCTCTTTTTAAATAGCTAGAGCAGTCTTCCATCTTCCTTCAATTTTATCCAAAAAATTTGATTGAATAATGGCATAAAATTCACTTCGAGATCTACAAAAGGTGTGCAAGTTCCAGATCAAAGCTTCGTCAAGTTTCCTCTTGTCTTCATCATTACTAAGAGAACATCTCCTTCCAACACTAGACTAACCTCCAAATTATTTGATGCCATGCACCATCTCATCAATTGTTGGAGCTTTATTCCTTTCACTTCTTCTAACCTCTTTTACTTCCACATCTAACCCAGTGTCACCTTCTTTCTTATTCTCTTTAAGTTTTGGATCACTCTTTCTCTTTCTTGTGAAACTTACTCCTATCAGTCTATCTTTGCTTGGTGAAGATACTAGAGTGCGTAGATTCTGTTCCTTTGTGTATGTTGCTGGTTAAGTTATTGCAGTCCCATTTGGTTTTGTTTTTGTCACTTTCTTATTTCCACCGGTCAGTTCTTCATCTTTGGTAGGTGTGACCCCTTTTTGCTCACTTGCACCGGTGGAGGTAGTGGCACTAGATGCTTCACCTCCATATTTCTTGTCGAGGGTATCAATCATTTTCTTTACTTGTATTTTAATTATAGGCACCTGAAGTTCTTGTTTTATTTTAGAGCTTGCCTACTTATATGTTCCAAACCTCTTTTCCTTCAATTCTACCAGTTTAGATAGAAGCATATTGATATGAATTTTAACCAGATCTGCTACAACCTCATACCCCATAGGTGGAACCCAAAAATTTCTATTTTCAACTGCTTGGATAATGCAACAATCTGTATCTACAAGAAAAAAAATGTTTTTCTTATATTTCTGCACTATTTCAGTTGGAATTCTTTCCCTCTTGTGTATTCTAGTTTGGAATTATTTGAAATATCCCCACATTGCTTCCCCAAATGTATCTCCCAGATCCCTAATCATTTCACCTATCTGGACCATGATAGGTTTCTCCTATGACCATACTATATTACCCTTACGGGGAAAATATTTTTGAACATAGAAGAATATACATACCCTTAAAGAGCCATAGTTGAAGGATTGCTTCTTATCCTTCTTTATTCTTTCCATGTTCACCATGAACTGACTTTGAATCATCTCACATATCTCATAGGTTGCATATTCTTTGAAAATTTGATATCCAGCATGGATGGCACTACTCCCCACACTATTCATTCGACTAGATTGATTAACTCTATAACCCAAAACAACAGAAGCAAATCTTACTTCAGCATCCTCAATATGGGTGATTGTCATAGCTTGACTGTCACTCCGAGATTTGGTTAACCGAATGAATTCATTTGATGAAATCATTCTTAGGGTTAATGCTTCACCGATAGAACTGAACCCAATCAATATTTGAATCACCTCCTTTGAAATCTTGATCGGTGCATTAGCCTCCAGCCACAAAAATTGAACATGAACCCTTCTTAGTACATATCTAACCCAGTCGTCATGAAACTAAACAAGAAAATAAATCACATTTTCCAGACCCCATTAAACTCATTTTGACTGAACTTATGTCTAAGTTCTTTGAGCTTGCAATGAATGTAGGAGTGAATATCTTCTACCAACAATACATCGGAGGACATAAATGATAAAGCACTTGTCTTGTGGATTTCATCGGCTTTCATCAGCTGCAGCATGAATTTAGGTTGGGGTTCTTTGATAGCTTCAACCAACACATGAGTTAATATCTGCGCTTCCATACTGACCTTCAATTGAGATTTTCTCAGATGCAATTGAAAACCATTTCTTGGGGAATGCCAAACACCACTATCACTCTGCTTGAATTTCTTTTTCGCACAAACAAAGTTTAGCAATTTTCAAATCGCCTTGGAACACTTGGGAGCTCAATAAAATTCACAAGTCATTAGGTAAATGAAAATGGGCTATCATTTCCTTATTTATCCATTGAGTTTTATAAGTGCTAGGATCCAATGGTCAGATTTGAAGCTCACAACTTAAAGTACATCGATTTGACTTCACTGGTTATTATTACTGATACCGATATTTCAATAAATAACTCACAAGAGAAACTTCAATTCAGAACTTTCAGACCAAATTTTGTGCATTAAAACTATGCAGATAAACACATCCTTACATTTGTTGAGGGGATTCAAGAGTAATCTTACCATATGTTCTCCCCGTGGGCATCGGTATGCCTAGTTAGAAGTGGAACTGTCATCACTGATGGATGATGACTTGATTTTAGGATGTCCTTGTCCTTCTTTTCCTTCATCCTTCTTGATCCATGTCTTTTTCATTTCACCTCTTATTTCTTCAATTGTCTTCTTTCCTTTCAGGTCATTTTGCTCCTTTTTCTTGCTAAACCGATTCTTGTCTACAAACGAGGTGTAGGATCGACTTTTGTATTCTCTGGCTAGATGGTCGATCTTATGGTAGTTAAAGCATGCCATACCAGTTGTCCTCCATGGTCTTGAATTGTTTCTTTGACCCATCCTCATTTTGCATGTTTCAGTAACATGACCAAAATTACGACACATGGAACAAGTGGCATTCAAAAGATTACTCCTTTTGTTAGGACTAACTGATTTGAATGGTGGTCTTGACAACTTTGTCGTAAACTTATATTCTTTTGATTAGTGTCCAAACTTATTTCAGGTTAAGCAATGTCCATTAAATCTTTTTGCACTTGACAGGCTGCTTGATTGAGATCTGCACTCATAAGTAGTGTGACCATACTTATGACAATTATGGCAGTAATCATCAAAAGTAAAAATATTCTTTTGATTAACCGGTTTATTCCTACACTTATTGGTCTTATTACCCAATTTTCCACAATGATTACAAGAGAATTTGAAAGACTTCATACCTCTTTCTTCTGATTGATTTCTTTTATCATCCTTCATTTTTTTGGATTTAGATGATTCTCTAGTTTCCATAGCACTTGAACCAGGATAACCAAGACCAATTTTATCCTTTGTTCTTCTCTGAGCCTTCAACTATCTATCTACCTTCTCAGAGCTTTCATTGAATTTTCTTAGCTTCTCATTTTCAGTTTTCAACTCATTCTTGAGTTGTTCAATCTCTTTCATCATCCTCTCTTTTTCTTCTGCATTGTCATTCAGTTGATTATGTATGTATTCATTTTCATAAGTGAGAACTCGGACCTCTTCATCTTTGTCAATCATGATTGCATCATTTTCTCTCAAGGAATCTTCACCAAGCCTCCTGGCTCTTTCATCTTTTGACAGTTCTTCTTCTGCCTACCTTTTTCATTCATCAACACTTTTGTTGGCTTCTAGTATCTCAGACATTCTCAGGGCCTGACCTTCATGTTTCCTTTTGAGATGTGTGACTTCTTCAATCATCTTCTTGTTCTTTTCCATGAGTTCTGAGACGTCTTCTTTAGCTTCTTCAGATTCACTCTGCTCAAAGAGTTGATCTATGATATCCTGACTTGCATTTAGCTATTGACCCAATTCCTTCCTTTTACCAAGATATTTTCTGAGTCTCTCTTTCAAATGAGCAATAATCTCATTGGCTTCATCAATCTGATTCTAATACTAGTACTCTTCCATGATATTTATCTTCAAGACATCAAGAATCACTTCAGAAGAACTGAGCTCTGATACCAATTGTTCATCCCAACCGGTATTGAGAGGGGAGGGGTAAATCAGTACAATGCCAGTTTTTTCTAATTGATACTTTTTCTTTAAGTATGAACTAATTAACCATTCACCAATGTACACATTTACTACAAAAGATTAAGCATACATGAAAAGATACACAAAGACACACAGATTTATCTCATGGAAACCCAATGGGGAGAAAACTACGGTGTGAGTAGAAACTCACAAAATTTGTACTCTTCTAGAGTATGCCTAGTGAAGAGCCATCCCTATTAGGAGATTTTAAAGACACTGGTTAGGTGCCACCCGGTTAGGGGATTTTGATCAAGGCCCATTAGTGCCTTTACCGTTTTAAAGCTAGCCTGGTTAAAGGACTTAGAACATCAGTTAAGATGTTACCCGGTTAAGGGATTTATACAATGGGATCTGTTAAAGTCCACCTAGTTAAGGGATCTGTCAGTTTGCAGATAGTTGAATCCTGCACTGTTGGTTCTCTGTCACCTGAGTCACTGCTCTATGAAACCCCACTCTACCGATCTTTTGTCACTCAGCTCTGCACACTTTGAAACTCCCCCTGTGTCCTTTTTCACATTAACTTCATTCACCTCGACAACAACCTTCTCAACAATGTAATATGTATATTTATAGACCCTTAAGTCTTTCACCAACTTTTCCCTCCAGAACATACCTTTCAAAATTCTGTTGTCAAGCCTTAAATTGTGCTTCTAAAATCATGTAGGAATCTTTGTCAATACTATCAAACATGTCGATATGTTTGTTGGTTGACTGAGAGAAGACTTTCGATTTAGCTAGTTGTAACTTAACGTTACCAGTCTGTCGGTTACCAACTTTTCTGGTGACTGATCAAAACATGGTCTAGCCGATTTATTCTAGTGTACTAGTTTAGTCTTTGTTTAGCTAGTGGACATCTTCCTTACCGATCTACTCACGGCTACCCAATCTCCTTACTGCTTACTGGTCTACTACTTGTTGGTCTACTACTTGCTAGTATACTTACTGACTACCGGTTTACTCACTGCCCAGTTTTCTTACTCCGTGAGGATTGGGAAGACTAAGGAGATGATGTTGCCAACAATGACAACCATATTATTTATCGGTCATACAAAATTGCGTCAAAATGCCAACATTGGTTTTGTGGTCTAATGAAAGGGCTATGAGATTTTATTGTAACAATGTCTAGGGATGCTTTTCAAAACCATGTTGGCTTGTTTGTTCTAGTTGACCTCATGGAAATCCTATTTTGTGTTTGTTTGGAAGGGCTAGGTTCCCCTACTATTTTGAGGTTTTTGGGTGCCTTCCAAAACCAGTTGCTTTCAGACATTTTTGGTTGCCTCTATTTTTAGAGAATTATCTTTGTTCATTGGGATCCTTTCAACTAAAGGTTATGGGAAGCCTTTCAAAACTCAATGTTACCTTTTTGTTTTATTGCTTGGTTTATTGATCTTGTAAGGGTTTTTGTTTGGTATTGAGTAAAAGCACAAAGTTGTGTCACACTTTTATAAAGAAAATGGCTAATGTTGATTCATCTTTTTAAATTGAATCAATAGAAAGTGATATATATGTTTTGAATTTTTAAATGATGTAAACTAATAAAAATTATATTTTTTAATGGATTTTATGTTTGTGATTTAAAAATAAAATAAAATTATTTGAATATAGTTTTTTATAAAGTAGACACTAAAATTTAGTTGTTGATAAAATGTTGAAATTGAAGTTACACGAGGTGTCATAATTTATATAATAATTTTAAATACTTGTTTCTTGAAGTTTTTGTTTGTATTGATAAATTGAAACTTTAGTGCATGAATATATTTTTTTAATATTTTTAATAAATACACATTTTTAGAGAAATTTGAAAATTTGTGTCTACTAAAATATAATTCTTTTCATTTATGACCAACATTTTTCTTAATTATTTATCTAAATTAGAAAAAAAAATTATCATAATGACAAAGAATATTTTCTCTACTACATCATATTTTTTTCAAAAATTTTAAATAAATTTATGTATTTTTTCTTGCCAGGATAATGACCCTTATATTTTAGTGTTGATGGCCTACTTTCAATAAAAATAAAATATAAAAAATAATTAATATATGAAATGATATATTTTTCAAAATTCACTTATAGATCTACAAAAGGCTATTTTTTATATTTTTAAAAAATATTATTTATAAGAGTAAGAGTTGTTGAAACATCAAGTTTAATTTTTTTTTTACCTTTTTGGTAATTGGACCCAAAGTTATATAAAATATACATTTAGTAGATACTTCCACTTGGAAAAGTTGTGTCCAATATATAACTTAGCTATAATGAATCTATATAGACCATATGTTTGACTTAAATTAATTTTTAGTTGGAAATATTTAAATTCATCCGTCTTGATAAATTGGCTTGAAATGTGACACAATTTTGTACTTTTACCATATTTGGTTTGAGGTTCTCTCCTAAACCCGTTTGTTCTGAACATATAAGCTTGCTAAGGGTTTGAGACCCTTGTTCTCAGTAGTTGAGTGCTTCAGTCAAAAGTCTCACTTTCTAAAAAGGGGTGTCTCTTTTTAGTTGCTGGTTGTCTCACTACTTTTCAGTTTCTCTTTTGTTACATTAAGGGTTCGGGCCCTTTCCTGATTTAACTGATTTAGAACATTGGATTTGATACTGAATGTAATACATCAAGCCTCACACCTAAGAGATTACCAAATCAAAAATGTTTTTTAAGAAACCTCATTAGCAAGCAAATGATATCATTGCAAACTATACAACAATATTCAACTAAATACCATTTGAAATAAAATGACACAAGGAGATTAACAACATGAATGACCTTATCACTACTACATATAATGTGTTACTAGTTGAGGCTTATCAATCATATTAGGAAACCATGACTATGTTCCTAGGATAATGGGAAATGACATCCAAACAATGGTCAAGTATTAACGTATAGTCATCCTCTCTTATAAATAGAACACAAGGGTAAGGTGATCAAAATTTTAACCTCAAATCCCCACCAATACATGCTCAATTTTTTATACAACATCAAATGAAATATGCATGAATGGTAGATCAACTAGGAGCTATCACATCTTGTCTTAAACAATACAAACAATCAATTTATTGAATAAGAACAGGGTGAGATAACAACCACCTCCAACCCACTAAACATGACCTACAAATACCTAATGATAAGGGTAAAAATTCACAAGGGTTTTCCTTACTAGGAGGTACAAGCTTTCTAGCAACTAGATCAATGATGAGATGTTTTTAAGAAACAAAATAATTCCCAATATAAAATGTGTCATAATTCCCTAAGTATATAATACTTTTCAACAATGGAAAATTTAGCAAGAATCACCAAACGAAGGGTAATAATTTTTGAATATTAAATATTCCCTAAAAATGACCAAAAATCTCACTTTCCAATGTAATAGGTTACAATAGCATGTCAAAAGACTACAACACATCTAGAGGAAACTACCATGTTAGAGGGAATCTACGATGAGTCTACTAGCTTCATGTATCTACTTTGGCATATTTTTTGGCACTAGACTCTTTATCTAGTAGTGGAGTTCGAAGAATGTAGTATAGTCATTTCATTATTGTTGGTGGCTTATTATGATTCAAAGACTTCGCCAAAGATGTAACCCTCGCTTGTTTCTAGAACTCCTTTTGAAAAGAAAATAATTAGGACACAATAAAAATAGTCACAACAAATAATATACTCTAAATTAATAAAAAACAACCAAAATATTGAAATGAACAATAATATTTGATTTCCAAACCACTAGCCCATGAAGGAGATTACTTTCATTATCTAGGGAATAAACAATGAACTCCAAACCATGACAAATCATATTCAAAATTAAGGGAAAGGGTTCCTAGCCATCCTATTCATTGTAAGGTTGAAAGGAGAATACAAAACATCCTTACAATTGGTTGATTTCTGTTACCCAAGACAAATGAGAAACATAAAGGGAACTAATGCTTTCAGCATACCAAATATGTTTTTAACACATTAATTTTGTTTTAAATCTAATTGCAAACATGCTCTATGTTCATTGTAGGAACATATATTGAAAGATAAAATACATATGGAATGATATTAGTATTGAGCACAAACATTGGAAAAACATACAACTAAAGCTAGATTATTCAACACTTAAGTTGGAAATTTGCATTCCATTGAAAAAGAAGTTCCATAACAATAAATTACAAACAAATATTTATTTCTTGAAAAACTTTAAAATTATTGAAATTAACTAGTTTTGAATTTCAAATAAAGATTATAAACTTAACATTAGTTGAATTATAACCCAAAAAGTATTAAACAAATTTAAATAAAATTGTTTATACAAATTGATGTGAATTAGTTTTGTAAAGATATTGTTTTTCATATGAAACTTTTAACTTTGACATGGTAAAGTGCCCATTGTTTGTATCAGTCCATTGATATAATAGTAATCAATGTCTAATTGAAATTGATCACTTTAAATCAATATTGTGACTCATATTATAAGATGACAACCTACTGACTATTCTTATATGGTACTTAGATGATCTCATATAGCGAATTCCTCGCAGTCTTATCAGTCCAGGCTAAAAATTGAATAATACCTCAGTCAAAGCAAAACCTGTGAACTGTTGGTGGTTTCATTCCTCCCAATAAGAATTCTATTTGAATTCAGCGTTTCCTTAATAAAATGGAAAGAAGAAAATCCAGCAAGTGGTAAACTGCTTCGTCTCCAAGACGCTATAGGACTTTGAATATCTGATTTTCGAGGACCTTCTTTGGAGTACGTTTATTAATTTATTTGAAATATCTCTGGGAGAAATTGTGTAAGTATGTTTCAGGAAATTTCTCCTATATATGGTTTGAACTGATACATATAAGGATCCAATCACAATCTTCGACCACAATTATACGCATATGGGCGAAATTTTTTAGCCCAAATTAATATGTAATGGCTATTTGATAAATAATATACATTTCATTTACTTTAGTAATTAATTTTGTTTCCAACTTGATATAAAAAAATGGATATTATTTCTCATAGTTATATCATCTATCATAAATATTGAACATTCAATGTTCATATTAAAGACTTTAGCCACCATATATGACATTGGATGGAAGAATCAAAAGCTAGATAAAATGTGTCGAGGCATCGAAGAGACTCTTTAATATTTTGCCCCTCTTTAATGAGTGTGAAAAAGGAGTCATCTACAAAGTCCCCATTAACCATTTAGTTAAATGACTTAGGCAAGGCAATTCCTTTAAGTCTCCTAGAAGAGATAGAGTTCGCTAACAAATATCCATATGCTCTACTAGAGTTCGCATACAAAGATGGAGCAAGACGACACCCTTGATAGATAGAATGGTGAAGCCCAAAAGCAACAGGCTAGCAATCATTGATGGTGATGCACATAGAGGCATCCCCAAAGAGAATTTGTACTAATTGAATAAAGCACAAACCAAACCTAAGGGAACCCAACATAGCCAAAACGAAAGGACATTTGATGCAGTCATAGGCCTTGGCAAAGTTAATTTTTAGAAAGAAGGCTTGTCTCTTAGAGTGTCCAACCCACTCCACACCTTCCTAAATGATAATAATATCATCCAAAATAAACCTAAATATAGTGTCATTCCCCTTCCATAAGGAAGATACCAAAGCTCTAGAAAATGTTTTTGTTAATAAGACTTCACCATTTTATGCTCCTACTAAGTTTGTACCAATGCATAAGCACATAACAATCCATATGCAAATTAACTTGGTAAGGAATTAGTTAAAGATAGTCACATTAATATCTATCACTAATAAGCATCAATAAGATGCAATTACACTATATGATTGTATGTTATGAATAAAGAGATATGAGTGTTAGGGTGGTGATTCTATTAATATTAATAATCATGGGTAAGTTAGAAAAGGGCAATGGTCAAAATAAAAGAAATTCTACCTTTTGAAAGAGAGATGTGGCTAATAGGTAGGGCATGACTCTCCAAGACTTAGGGAGAGATACAATACAAATCTACATTCAGAGAAGGAAGGGGTAATAATTTCAATCAACATCGAATAAGAGAAATAAAATGGCAATAATTTCTTATCTAAAATATAAAGAGAGTTCTAATCAAATGAGAAGAGATAATTGTTGACTATGACAAGGTACCTCTTTATGAAGTAAGAGAATCTTGGAAAGAATTGTGTCTCTACATCCTCTTAATCTACCTATTCAAAGAAGTCAATCAACTCCAACTAGGTTGCAGATTTGAGAATGAATCATCAAATTCGATAGGTGCTTGGTTAATTTGAGGGAATTGTGATTGACTAAATTATTATTTGTCTTCCATTTGACAAGAAGTAGAATATGACATAGATAACATAATTCTAGTGTTATATATATTTCTATATATTGTTATTCTTGCTATGATTTTTTTCTATGCATACAAAATAGATATAATAGTTTCTTTAAAGCTCTTATCCATTCCACCATCCCATTATGGAGGGGAGATAGTGTGTATGAGGAATACAAGTAGCTAGGAAGGCATTTCAATAGAGACACCCCAGATCGGGCAAAGAGGTCAAGTAATAAATATCATTTCGTACTCCTGGTCTAGATGGAATGGCTCAAGATGCCTTGTATGATCTCTCAAGTGGTGCTCCATAATGATGATGGGTTGTTGGGTAGAACCTTTAAAGAATCCCACATGTATATTATGTAAATTACAATAATGATTAAGAAAATGTCCCTAGCCCTAATAAGAATGACTCAATCTTATATCTAGCATGATTGTGGGCTCTCAATTAGGGTCTAATTAGTAAATGACATCTCTATTTTTTTCCTTACTTCACTTAGGATTGCGATTTTAGTGTAAAATCTAAGGCATGAGAAAAAAGGACATTACGATTGGTATTAGAGATTTGATCCTACCATGTTGTAGGAAAAATAGGAACCGACAAATGCATTCTAGTCAATAAGAATGATCTAACAATATTTGTATACTTCATGCTTTAGGTGAATTCATACTTTATGTGCTATGTGTATTCACATTATGGTTCATGTCTTAAGTGAATTCCTATGTATACTCCATACTTTATTTACTACGTGTGTTTATGTGTATGCTTTATGCCTTAATGGAATTCATACCTTAAGTGCTATGTGTACTCACATGTATGTTTCATGTCTTAAGAGAATTCACGCTTTATTCACTATGTTTATATTCATTTGTATGCAACTTGCCTTAAGTGAATTCGTATGTATTATTTGTGCATTATGTGCTACATTTATTCATGTGTATGCTTCATGACAAGTGATTTTTTGTGTGTATTCCATGCTTTTATGTGCTCCATGTGTATTCACAATTCATGCCTAAACTGAATTCACGTCTAAAGTGAATTCATGCTGCATGCCTAAAGTGAATTCACAATTCATGTGCTATGTGTATTCATGTGTATACTGCATGTCTTATGTGCATTCTTATGTATAATTCATGTTTTATGTGCTACATGTAAACATGTGTATACTTCACGCCTTAAGTGAATTTATACATTACGCACTATGCATATTCGTGTGTATGCTTCATGGCTTATGTGAATTTCTATGTATACACATGCTTTATGTGTTGTGTGTATTCATGTGTTGCTTCATACATTAAGTGAACTAATGTGTATACCTTATGCACTACCAGGATTAGCATAAATTACTCATGCCTTATGTGTATTCCTTCGTATATTTGAGGTTGTACACCCTACATAAGTTTGTATTTATGATTCATTCCTTATGTCTAATCATGTTCTTTATGCCTTATGTATATTCATGTGCATACTTCATGCTCTACATAGATTCTTCACGCCTTATTTGTTTGTATGATTCATGCCTTATGTGTTTTTTAGCTTGGTTACTTCATGTGTGTATGCGCCTTCCCAATGTATGCCTTATGATTTGAATAGATTTCATGTTTGATGTGTTTTCAAACAAGTTTATTCAATGAGTGTTTTAAGAGTAGTATTCATGCACTCAAATTAAAATGGGGTACACGTTTCAGGTCACTTCTTCAGAAAAATAAGATTGGTAAGAAATTAGGAAAAATAACTTAGGATTTATTAAACACGACAATACTATGAAAACCTATGGAAATAATGTGTGAGAATACAAATTCCAAAAGTGATAGTGTTAGGAGTTGATGAGCATAGTAAGTTGGCTAGTAATTTTCCACAAAATATATAAGGAAATGCATTCCAACGAATAGTCTTAATCCAATTTAGTAGATTTATCATTAGTAGAAAAATGACAAATCATATGATTTAGCATAAATCTGGCATATGTTTTGACTACCATAGTCTGTTTAGTTTTACATCAATCTCTCATATATTCTAACTATCATGTTTGACACCAAATTTTCATATGCTTATCTCAGTCCATGGTTATTATGAATAGAATTAACTAACAAAGTTGACAAATCAATACATTGTCCTAGGGAGTTACAAAATATGACCAGCATGTAGGCATGCCCTTAAAAAAAGATAATTTGTAAGGTGTAGTAAATAACAACCATCTCTAGTGAAAGACCTCAGATCACAGTGGCCAAGTTGGAGATCGAAGTCCAAGAGCATGTTGACCCAACAAAAAATTGAATCTTGATGGAAACATCAACATTGATACAACTTAGTCGGTAATGCCATGTGATGGTTAATTCTTGGCATTTCACTTCTTGTCACTAAGGTTCAAAACCTTACAAGAATGTTATTGTTGAGTGTACATTTTGACCACTATATTATACCATCAACAACACCAAAATCATAATTTTGATAGAACCAACTAAATGAAATTTTTCTTTTTTTTAAAAATAAATTAATAGATGCAGAAGAGTTGAAAGAACTAGAACTTGAACTTATGATCAATGTATTAGATTTTTACATTGTAAAAGGATTTTTAGGTTGAATATACTTATTATATTATAAACAAAAAATATAGTCTATTTTTAAAATCTGATAAAATTGAAATATTACAATTTTTTTCTGCTCACAACAATTTATCTTTTTCATTTTTCATGTTGAGAGATGTTTATTATTGACCTCACCACTACCATTTTTAGTGAATTTACAATACCTTCTTTATCAGCAACCCTTCTACATTTTTTTTGATGCTCATCATCATACTTACCCTCACCTTATCCATATCGACACTACCATAGTGTTTATTTTACGTAAATATTTCAAAATATAAATATACTAACTTAACTTCATGCCTATGCTATTTCATTATCGGTTTACAGCATCCCATGCAATATTTGAAAAACAAAGAAAGAGTTTAAAGCCTTCATTAGCTCATATATGTTTGTTGTTAAGATAGCAATTGTCGTTCTTTACTAACGTGCACTTTTTAATAATATATTTTTTTATAACATGGCTTTTATCACGTTTTCATTGATCCTTTAACATTTAACATTTATATATCTCCGTCTTCAACACATTAATTGTCGTTCTTTATTAACTTGCACTCTTTAGTATGGCGTCTATCATGTTTTCAGTGGTCCTTCAGTACTTCGGCCGAGATGATGTTAAGCAATACTGATCAATCAACTATCCTCCAAATTCTAAAAAGGATTTATTCAAACATTGGAATAATTATTATAATTGAATGTGAAGGAATGAACGGGAAATGGCAAGAGGAAGGAATTGCAGAAAACAACAGTTCTCTTGTGTGGTGTGACTAGTGTCTACGGATTGGAATAGAATAGAAGAGTACTGGAAACAGCTTTTTCAATCAATGTGGAGCGCATGGAGAATGGCCACAGCTGGGGCTGGAAACAGCTATCTGCTGCATTTTCGTAAGCACGTTATTCTCTGATAAATCAATTTTTTTGTGTACTAGTGCTGGTGGTGGAGGACATGGAGAATGGCCACAGGTGGGGCTGGAAACATCTTCTTTCTTCATATTATGATCTGATAAAACAAATTTTTTGTTTAGTAACGGTGGTGGTGGAGCGCATGGAGAACTGCCGCACGTGGGGCGTGAAATAGCTGACTGCTTCATATTTGTATGATCTGATACAACAAATTCTTTGTTGACCAACGATGGTGGTGGAGCGCATGGAGAACTGCCACAGGTGGGATTTGAAACAGCTGACAGCTTCCTATTGTAGTTTGAAGAATTTGGGAGGCTAAATCGAGCCGATACATGAACCATACAAATAAGCAAAAGCACATAAACGATTATGACTATTTTCGTGCGCAAGAAACTTCCCATGTTTGGAGTCGAGAGTGTTTACTAACTCGAATGCAGAGCAAAATATTAATAACCAGGTTATAGCAGAAGATTGAGATGGGTTCCAATGCATCATCGCGACCAATTTATAGGGGAGATAACCTACAAACAATTTCTTCCACACTGAGCTTTTCAAAGTCTTATGGCGTATTGGAGACGAAGCATTAGCAATTCTGTATTAGTTTACTATATGTTTTTTTCTTAAACGTGTACCTATTTTTACTCAATAACCGTTTATTTTCTTCATTTGGTATACAGCCTGCTATTCAAACTAGAAGGTTTGACTGAGACTAACCCTTCCATTTTATTAGAAAACTAATCAAATAAACTTTATCATATGGATTAATACCAGTAATCATTATGGTTGATTTTGTCTATACACAGATCTTAAATGGTATATCAGATTTCGACAATTTGTTTTGTTGTATCTGCATGTAATTTAGCTGCTGATAGCTTCTGGGTAATCACTATGCACACTTTGGATCTGTTATGTGTGCAAGGGTTAAAAAGTGGTCATTTCAAAGTGTCGTCAGATACCTACTTAAAGAAACCACAATAATTGTGCAATAAAACCACTTAAAACTTTTCAATACTTATGCACAAATGCTCCAATACTCGTGCGCTATTTATCAATAAAATTGCAAAACTCCTCCACTTCAAGTCTACAAATTCTAAGTACTAGGTGTACAAGTGGGTGGCTATTGGTACATGTGAAATTTATTAATGGGCTTTTCGTTATCTTTTTTTTCTGGTTTCTTTGAAGTTAGCAATTGGGGGTTGGGTGAGCAAGGAGTGAATCATAATGGAACATTAGCAGTAACTTGGTGATCTTCCCCTAGTGTTAATGTGAAACGATCTCTTTGTTTAAAATTTTCAAGGGTAAATAATCAGCACTTTGTGGTGAAAGAAACTAGTGTAAATAACCATGTCATTGATTCCCATAAATAAATAGGACTTTATCTTGCCAAAGTAAATATTTACACTAGAGATTTGACTCCAATAAATTTATTTCGATAATATTCATTCATTAAGAGACTTTAGTTAAATTTATTGGATCTTTTCTCGACTTTACTTTATTTCAAGTTAGATTTACGACATTAGCATTGAATAGATAAGCCTTATCATTTTATTTGTTTTCTAAAACGTATTATATATGACTTGTGGATCACACACTTGTTTTGTTAGAGATAATTCTTAATGAACAAGGTAACCATCCAAATAATGATGAAAATAAATTGATAAAATTGTGTTAATCTGAACATGATAACCAATTAATTTTATGTAGAATTATCAGACATCATGTAACATAGTCAAGGAACCTTGGAATAAAAAAATAAATGAAAAGACTTACCAATTTTTAGTAGTTGATAAATTAATTTAATGTTTTAATTACTACTTACAACTAGGTCTTCTTCTATTGATTGGAAGAAAAATTATGGATTTTTAAGTAGTTTACTCTCAAACATTGGTCGATTGATTTTCAAAACCATGGACTTTCATTTTGAGTACAATGTATTTAATATTTAATGTGAATTAGGTATATATTGTATGAATTTATTCCAATAAAATGTACAATTAAAAAACATGTTCACCTATTTATTTGTGGTAAATATATACATGAAGACAATGATTATAAACATGTTTAAGAATATTACAAAAATAATAGGTTATCATGGCCTACTACATGAGCTATTGATCTAAATCATACTTAAAACTCGTCCATTAATTGTATTGTTATATCGATGGTTAACTTGTGTCTATCATAACCTTAATTAAATTATAATATCATATATACATATTCCTATATAGGAAGCTAGGTTGTCTTGGGTGGCCTTTATAGTGTAAGTAAATACATATAGGATGCAGTTAATAGTTTTCATCATCATATTATGAGTTCTACTATCATATAAGACTTAAGAAGGATTGTAGCTTTGAATTGGCTCATCATTATCAAGTGATATAAATTATTTATAACGTAATTACTTTTTATGTTATTCACCTATACAACTAATAATATTTTAAGAGGTATTAGAGAAATTATATCATGCAATCTAGAAGGAGAGAAGGATGCTAACCTTTCCTTAGAAGCTTAGTTTGTAAAGTGCACATCTCATTAATTTTCTTATAAATTAAATATGGAGGGTTGATAAATGACTTAATTTTATCTAGAGCTAATATAATACTAATTTGAAGCATTCTAAAGTAATTTTGAAACAAATAAACTAGATGGTAAATAAAGAATGTCTACTAATTAGAAGAATGTGATTACAAAGGTGTGCTAATGGAAACAAAATTAGTAGAAATTTGAAAGACTAATGATTTCTCAAACTAGAGTACTGCACAAATTGAGAAAAGTGGTACATCAATAATTCTAGATAAAATGTGAAAGGATGTCAAATAAGAGAATAAAACACTAGTAAGCTTGTTGTGGAAAGAAGCATGACAAAAATGATAAGTATAACCTTAGTGAGATCAAAGGAAAATATTTCCTTTCGAAACAAAAAGATGAAGGTTGACTATAATACAAGAAACTATAGAATGATGATACAGTTTTGTATCCTAGGTAGAGAATTGATATGATATCTCGCTCCTCTTAATTCAAGTAAAAGTAAAATTTAAGGGGGAGCTAGTCAACACATTATTCATACATCCACAATGTGGTAAAGATGAAGTATTTGATCAACATTTGGATATGATGTACAAGAATATTTATTGAATGTAAAAACCTATTCCAAATAGAATAGATGCTTACAAAGAATTGTGATAAGATACAATGAGTGGTTTGTTAAATCTTAAAGGAATTGTCTAGATGTATCCTTTTTCATTGATGTTTATGGTGGAGAGATAAGCATACCAAAAAAGTTCATACATTAGTGAGAGATGAATTTTAAAATGCATTAGAGAGATATCCCATAAACTGGGAGAGATTGATGAAGAATGGACATTTCATGTAATGATATTCGCAGGGGTAGAATTTTGTTAATGTTGTCAATGATAAATATAGAGATTATTAAGTGTAGTGTTGCCATTTATGTCAAGGATATTTATTATTTGTTGAGTATAGTATTTCAAAGTATTTAATAATAATATAGGTCAAAATATAGAATTGATGAGATGACTTCCTTACATGATCTAATCTTAGAATTATGTGCAAGGATTTATTGGTTGTGATTGAATCTAGTAATGACTAGATAAATCTCTTACATAATGTAATGTTACTCTTATGTGTATCTTGATTCTTTAGTTTGTCATTTACATCTAGTATCGTAAATGTATAATTGTTGTAACTATACTTTTCTTATCATCCTTTGGGAATAGAGAAATTCATTTAGGCTTTTTGGTCTCTTTCATATTGACTCCCAAATGTCCTTTGTTCAACTTATGTGTTCCTCTTCCTCTGTGCTTGTAGATCCACTATATTTTGGGGATGATGTCAATGCTAAATAATCATAAAGGTATACATGATTTATTTGATGTCCATACAGAACGTATACCATCGATCTCTTATATTCTCTAATCTTTTATGGGACTTTCTCCTTTGATTTTTTTATGGTTGAGAATATTTCACTATTAAACTGTAGTTATGTTTGGTTGTATACTACCTTAAATAAATTTCTTCTAGTTAACATATGCAATCACATTGAGGTGGGGACTTACAATCTAGTTTTTGTTCTACTTTGTGATAATACTAGGAGATTGGTTTACACACTTTGATCACACATCATGATTATGTTTATGCCATTATGATACCCATTTTACAATAGCTTATCTATAATTTTGTTACTGCCATTGCAACACACATTTTATCATATCATATCCAAGATTACCCAACAAATGTTTTTTTTTGCAATTTCCATTTTCTTGAAGCTCACCTAGCAGAAGAGAACTTTCTAGACCTAGGTGAGACCTTCATTTTTACATGAATCACCTAGTGTAATACAACTTGCTAAACATACGTAACTCCTTTGTATCATGACCCCTAGTAAGCATTTGAGGATTGTTACTAGTAATAGATGTCATTGCTTATATTTTTATATGCCTCCTATTATGTTTCTTAGGATCTTACTTGTCAAATGTCACACCTTGTTTTTGCATGTTCCATTTGTGTTACCTATGTCGATCATGTTGCTCAATTTAATGTTAATATGTTAGATCCATAAATCATAAGTCTTTAGGGATACCACTTTGCTAATATTCTTATTGTCTTGTCCCTTTGATATTTCAATAAAAGTATCCATTTTCTTATTGATTTACATGAGAATGAGAATAGGATCATACTCTTGCTAAATTGGGTGCTAAATGTAGTGTAGTAAATTGTATACCTTAATAATCTAACACTCTATGTGGACCCACTTTCATGGTTGTTCCTTATGCTCCTAATTAATGTCTCATTATGCTTAGTTGTAGGACCTTTGTTTTCCCTTAGATAGAAAGGACCAAGGCACCCAGTACCCCTATCCAAGTGGACTAGGTCTCCTAGCAACCTTTTCCATGTAGTTTGTCCCCAAATCTAAAATAAAAATAGTCATTTTTGTGGGTATTAGGGAAGTTCTCCCCAATGTTGTCCTTCCTTGAAGATTATATCTTATAAGGTATAATTTGCATATAAATACAACTCCCTCCTCACATTTGAACTCTAACAACTATCAGTCCAGAACAAGCATCAATTCTCAAGAGCATTCAATATAGCATCTTCAAGGAAATTGAGCACAATTCTACAATCAAGGATTCAAACATTTAAATTTTAGCACTCTTATCAAGTTTCATGTTATCCTCTATGATGAATGCATGAATTAACATCTTTCATGCAACTTCAAACTTTGTCTGAGACTTCAAGGTAATGATTTCATATCAAAAGTAATATTTTACATTCCAAACATTTCTACTAAGGTCATAGTATTTTGCCTTTGTAAGGATAAGCTCTATTTTCATCAATATTGTCATACTAGAAGGGGAAACACAAATATAAGTTTTTACTTGTGAATGATACACATGACACAAAAAGTTGTTTTATTTTCATGAGAAAAATTATAGATTTAACAATAGACAAGGATATAGGATCATAGAGAAAAAAATAATATAGATGATCTCAAACATTAAAAAGGCTGAAACCCCTAGAATAGGGCATGCTACAATCATATCGGACCCATTTTGGTTCATGTTAGAGAGACATGCTTACATAGATTTCTGATTTAGAATCTATAACTTTTTGTTGTCAAAGACACCTTTAGAGTAGGGTGCCCAACACACTAGTACTACCTTTTCATGCATGAACACACGTATAGATTTGACAATAGACAAGGCTATAGGATCATATAGAAAACAATCATATAGATGATCTCAAACATTAAATAGGTTGAAACCCCTAAATAGGACATGCGCCAATCACATTTGACATATTTTGGTTGATGTTAGAGAGACATTCTTGCATACCTTTTTGAGTCAGAATCTATAACTTTCTATTGTCAAAGACACCTTTAGAGTAGGGTACCCGACACACTAGTCGTACCTTTCCATTCCAAAATTCATTTTCAATCTTTTAATTCTAAATTTTTGATACTACGTTGACTTTAAATTCTATATCTTGTTATTTATATTAAAATATTATTTTATTTCTTATCATTCATCCCACTTCATTTAGATATATTGTGTAATCTGAAATCCAATTACACAAAAGGAGTTATAAACCCTTAGTGTTAAGCTATGCTATTAAGAGTATAACTAAGCTTAGTTTATGAATCCCAAATAAGATGACACATAAATATTAGATATTATTTTTCATTCCTAGGCTAGGATCCTATTTTCACCATATTTTAGGAATAAACTATCTAGGTTTCTGCAAGAATATTAGAAAATAGTATAATTTTGCATTATGAGGTCATTAACATTTCTTTAATGAACAAACATAGTCTTTCTGCACACATGACATGGGGTCACATAAAAAACAATGCATAATGCACTATGAAAAAGTTTTGAAATTTACCACACAAAGAGGATATTAATATTTACAAATTATAACAAATTTAAAAAGAGTGATATGTTACTTTTTAAAGATAACATGCACCCAATAAGGTAAATCATATAAAGTTCCTCTCAAGAAGTATTACCACAGTATCACCTTCATCCATATATCAACATATGGGTACACATTGAACCTCTAAAATTCCACACGAAGGCACAAAAGAAAAGAAAATAATGACTTATACTGCAACAAGAATCAATTAAGGAATTGACAATAAAGAACACACAACCACATGGGAAACTAAACTAATTAGAATATTTGTGACACAATATTGGCTCTAATGTAGGTTTTTTAGATGGAGATCAAGAGTGGGAGAGGGAGTGGAAGTGGATCTAGGGGTTTTGGAGATGATGCAGAGGATTTTGATGAGGATAGAGATGGTTAGGATGAAAATAGTTTGGTGCTCATTGGTCTTTCCATCTCTTTGATTGAGGCTTTGGTGGTAGTGTTTGGGCCTATTGGTTGGGATTGGACCTTTTGGGTTTCCCCTTTGTGGGCCTTATGTTCTATTGCCCCCTTGTCTATACTTTTTGAGAATAATTCTTTTGGTGATGTGTGTTGCACACATTTGGTGGCCCTGTGGCCTTGGCCCTACCTATCTGAGCTCTTCTCCACATTTTGACCTTTCCTTTGGTGTGCCCTATTTAGGCATGCTATGGTGAATTCATTTCTTACTTGGGTACCTATTGTTTTCCTTGGGAAGGAACAATCTATAGGCCTGTGGTGGCTAGAGGTCCTCTTATCTTCAATACAAATTTACTAGTGTCATGTTTTTTATCCTACCCTATGGGTGCTCCATCTCACTATCTGCTACATGTGTCTCAACATCTCTGTTCCAAGCCCTCAAAGTAATTAACTACTACAATGATGTTGGTGAGTTGTGGGTGTGTAACATATCCTCCCTGATTGTGTGTTGCATTGTTCCATGGATTTCAATGGGCCATGCAGGTGTTGGTTGCACTGATTTTTTCTTTGTGATCCCTCTTGGGATTCATGGTACCTTCTCTACCTAATGGTTAAAATTGTGGGGTTCCTAAAGAGGCTCTTTTGTCTACTTGGGGAACTCTCACTCCTCTAGTAGTTTGGAGGTGGACCAAAGGTTTTTCTTTAATGCTCTTTCCATGATGGGGATGGGATCCTATTGCACTAAAGGTTTTTCTCTCCTTGGAGACCCTATGGAAGTGGTCCCTTCTAGGGTGTTTGCCTCCACTATGCTTCTCTCTTGTTATGGGTACCTATGGGATTTTATAACTACTTGGGATGTTATGGATGTGGATATCCTCTTGAAAGTGGGTTATCATATTATGGTGTATGGATCTAATAATAATGGACCCATAGAGGTGACCCATGAGGTCTAGTTATTTATGCCTTTCTCTAGAAAAACATTTAGGGACACCTTTCAAACCCCTAGGGATTTTTTTGTTTTATTTATTTCTTTGATCATTTGGTTGTTGGTCCCAACCGGTATTGAGAGGGGAAGGGTGAATCAATAAGTTACCAGTTTTTTATAATTCATACTTTTGCTTCAAGTATCAACTAATTAACCATTCACCAATGTACACATTTACTATAGAAGATTAAGCATACAAGAAAAGATACACAAAGACAAACAGATTTATCTTGTGGAAACCCAATAGAGAGAAACCCACAGTGTGAGTAGAAAATCACAAAATTTGTACTCTTCTGAAGTATGCCTGATGAACAGCCACCCTTGTTACGATATTACAAAGACACTAGTTAGGTGCCACCTAAATAAGGGATTTTGATCAAGGCCGGCTAGTGCCTTTACCCTGTTAAAGGTAACTTGGTTAAAGGACTTACAAAACCAATTAAGATGTTACCCGGTTAAGGGATTTATACAATGGGACCTGTTAAAGTCCACCCAGTTAAGGGATTTATGTTGCAGTCATTTCAAAACAATAGATAAATGATCAAATACAAGAAGCTACACATTAGCCTGATTAGATCACAATTAGGCTTCAGTCTTGGTCTGCATCGGTTGTGCCTATCCTTCACAACTCTACCTTCTATCGGTTTGCTGATACTTGAATCCTACACTGTCGGTCCTCTGTCGCCTGAGTCACTACTTTGTGATACCCCACTCTACTGGTCTTCTATCACTCAGCTTTGCATGTTCTGAAACTCCCCCTATATCCTTTTTCACATTAACTTCATTCACGTCAACAACAACCTTCTCAACAATGAGATATGTGTATTTGTAGAACCTTACATCTTTCACCAACTTTTCCATCCAAAACATACCTTTCAAAATTTCATTGTCAAGCCTTATATTGCACTTCTGAAATCATGCAAGAATCTCTGTCAATACTATCAAACATGCCGATATGTTTTTTGGTTGATCGAG
The DNA here is from genome assembly GCF_030272615.1 of Cryptomeria japonica. NCBI lineage: Eukaryota > Viridiplantae > Streptophyta > Pinopsida > Cupressales > Cupressaceae > Cryptomeria > Cryptomeria japonica. The sequence continues at coordinate 234,472,782 of NC_081413.1, read as the reverse complement.
AGAAGACTTCCGATTTAGCTGGTTGTAGCTGAACATTACTAGTTTGTCAGTTACTGACTTTTTTGATGAACTGATCAAAAACTTGTCTAGCCAATTTCTTCTAGTGTACCGGTTTAATCTTTGCTTAGCCATTGGACATCTTCCTTTCTGATCTACTCACCACTACCCGATCACCTTGCTTCTTGCCAGTCTACTAGTTGTCGGTCTACTGCTTTCTGGTATACTTACTGTCTACCGGTTTACTCACTACCCAGTTTGCTTACTGCCTAAGGATTGGGAAGACTCAGGAGATGTTGTTACCAACAATGAAAACCATATTATTTACCGGTCATAAAAAATTGCATCAAAATGCCAACAAACTCCCCCTTTGGCAATGATGGAAAATTCTACAAACTAATATGCTAGTCCCATGGCCCTTGTTCTTGACAACCCCTGTTCCTAACTAGACTCCATAAAAGCCAAAATTCCCCCACTTTTGCCATGAATGGAAAAGACTGTCCAAGAATATTTGTCAAAATAAAGCAAAAAATATCTTTAAAGGTTTCTTGAGCCACTTTTAAAGAAGATTCCCATGAAGATTGTCTTGCAGTTAGGTGCATTAATTAAGTGGTTTTCCTGTTTAAAATGTTCAGTTGCATGAAGTCTATAATTGGTGCTAAATAGCACTAGATCTCTAACATGCTAAGACTTCTTTTGTCTTCTTCATATTTCAACTTTCTGAGTTGATGATTGAGCATTTTGATTTTTCCAGTGAAAGTTGATGTTGAACTACTAAGAGGATCAAATGAGCTTACCATATCTTGAATCTCCTTTTGAATATAATTTTTGTTATCATCCAAATCTTTGATTAAGACAGGAATGTTTGAAGATTTGATCAGGAGTTGACCAACTTGTTGTAGTGTGGTCTTAACTTCTTCTATTCTAGTTGATAGAGCAACTTTTCTAATGGATATCTATTGCATTAGGTTATCTCCTTGCTTTGTTTCATATTGTCTTATTCCAACCTTCTCCAGATCAGTTGCCTCTGAACTGATTGCTTTGACCAAAGTATTCAACTGATCAATAATAGGTACAGTATCATCAACTGAAATGTTCAGGATGAGATCAAAGAGAATTGTTTTGGAAGATGTGGGGATTATTGCCTTGTTTTTCTTTTCTCTTAGTTTTACCTTTTCAGCTTGGATTCTTTTTTTTTCTCTATGACTTTCATCAATTGTTTAGGGGTCATTTTTTTATATCTACAACTCAATTGCCTTCTTCTTCTTCCTCTATTACTTCTTCAAATTTTAAGGGCTCAGCTTCTCACCGAGTTGTTGTGATGATTCTTACCTTTTGCTTTACATTTTCCCTGTCTAAGTCTAATTTTGTTTTTACTTCGGGGGTATCCAACACTACTGTGTTTTCTTTTATCTTCTCTTCCTCTTTTCCTTCCTCTGCTTTCTTCTCTTCCTCTTTGCCTTGCTCTGATTTCTTTCCTTCCTCTTTGCCTTCCTCTGTTTTCTTTTCTTCCTTATTTCCTTCCTTTGTTCTCCTATCTTCCTTTGTCTTCTTTCCTTCCTCATTTCCTTCTTCTATTTTCTTTTCTTCCTCTTTTTCTTTCTCTATTCTCTTCTCTTTCTCATTTCCTTCCTTTGTTCTCTTCTCTTCCTCTGTCTTCTTTTCTTCCTCTTTTCCTTCTTGAGAGAGATTAGGATTTGGTATTGATAAGTTTCTATGAGGTGTATCCTCATAAGGAATATCTTCAACTAACACTTCATCTTGACCTGACAATTTAGTTTTATCGGCTTCCTCTACCAATGAAGTATGAACCATTTGTTGAATACTTGTTGTTAGATTGGGGATGTCTAACACAACATCTCCTATGATGTCCTCAACAAAGAACGTATCAAATCCTTTAGTGGATTCTTTAGCTTTTCCTTTATCAAGGACAATTTCCCCTTTGTCCTGTTTAGTTTTTTGTTAAATATCTTCTTCAACCTTCTTTGCTAGTCCATAATTTCCTTCCATAGGGCAACACCTTCAGCGTTCACTTCTCTAATTTTACCTACTGCCACTCTACCGGTCCTATTCCTTATCTTGAAATGTTGAATGCATGCTTCAGCCACCAGTGAAGCTTGATCAAAATCTAATTCATGCTGCACTTCCATGAGAGCTTTTATTGTGAGCTCTTTTTAAATAGCTAGAGCAGTCTTCCATCTTCCTTCAATTTTATCCAACAAATTTGATTGAATAATGGCATAAAATTCACTTCGAGATCTACAAAAGGTGTGCAAGTTCCAGATCAAAGCTTCGTCAAGTTTCCTCTTGTTTTCATCATTACTAAGAGAACATCTCCTTCCAACACTAGACTAACCTCCAAATTATTTGATGCCATGCACCATCTCATCAATTGTTGGAGCTTTATTCCTTTCACTTCTTCTAACCTCTTTTACTTCCACATCTAACCCAGTGTCACCTTCTTTCTTATTCTCTTTAAGTTTTGGATCACTCTTTCTCTTTCTAGTGTAAGTTACTCCTATCGGTCTATCTTTGCTTGGTGAAGATACCAGAGTGCGTAGATTCTTTTGCTTTGTGTTTGTTGTTGGTTAATTTATTGCAGTCCCATTTGGTTTTATTTTTGTCACTTTCTTACTTCCACCAGTCAGTTCTTCATCTTTGGCAGGTGTGACCCATTTTTGCTCACTTGCACCGGTGGAGGTAGTGGCACCAGATGCTTCACCTCCATATTTCTTGTCGAGGGTATCAATCATTTTCTTTACTTTTATTTAATTATATGCACTTGAAGTTCTTGTTTTATTTTAGAGCTTGTCTCCTCATATGTTCCAAACCTCTTTTCCTTCATGTCTACCAGTTTATATTGAAGCATATTGATATGAATTTTAACCAGATCTGCTACAACCTCATACCCCATAGGTGGAACCCAAAAAGTTCAGGTATCAACTGCTTGGATAATGCAACAATCTATATCTACAAGAAAAAAAATATTGTTCTTGTATTTCTGCACTATTTCAGTTGGAATTCTTTCCCTCTTGTGTATTCTAGTTTGGAATTATTTGAAATATCCCCACATTGCTTCCCAAAATTTATCTCCCAGATCCCTAATCATTTCACCTATCTGAACCATGATAGGTTTCTCCTGTGACCATACTATATTACCCTTACCAGGAAAATATTTTAGCACATAGAAGAATATACATACCATTTGAGAGCCATAGTTGAATGATTGCTTCTTATCCTTCTTTATTCTTTCCATGTTCACCAAGAACTGACTTTGAATCATCTCACATATCTCATAGGTTGCATCTTCTTTGAAAATTCGATATCTAGCATGGATGGCACTGCTCCCCACACTATTCATTTGACTAGATTGATAAACCCTGTAACCCAAAACTGCAGAAGCAAATCTTACTTCAGCATCCTCAATATGGGTGATTGTCATAGCTCGACTGTCGCACCGAGATTTGGTTAACCGAATGACTTCATTTGATGAAATCATTCTTAGGGTTAATGCTTCAACAGTAGAACTGAACCCAATCACTATTTGAATCACCTCCTTTGAAATATTGATTGGTGCATTACCCTCCAGCCACAAAAATTGATCATGAACCCTTCTTAGTACATATCTAACCCAATCGTCATGAAACTAAATAGGAAAATAAATCACATTTTCCAGACCCCATTAAACTCATTTCGAATGAACTTATCTCTAAGGTCTTTGAGCTTGCAATGAATGTAGGAGTAAATATCTTCTACCAACAATACACTGAAGGACACAAATGATAAAGCACTTGTCTTGTGGATTTCACCGGCTTTCATCGGCTGCAGCTTGAATTCGGGTTGGGGTTCTTTGATAGCTTCAACCAACACATGAGTTAATATCTGTGCTTCCATACTAACCTTGGATTGAGATTTTCTCAGATGCAATTGAAAACCATTTCTTGGGGAATGCCAAACACCATTATCACTCTGCTTGAATTTCTTTTTCGCACAAACAAAGTTTAGCGATTTTCAAATCACCTTGGAACACTTGGGAGCTCAATAAAATTCAAAAGTCATTAGGTAAATAAAAGTGTGCTATCATTTCCTTATTTATCCATTGAGTTTTATCAGTGCTAGGATCCAATGGTCAGATTTGAAGCTCGCAACTTAAAGTACATCGATTTGACTTCACCGGTTATTATTACCGATACCGATATTTCAATAAATAACTCACAAGACAAACTTCAATTAAGAACTTTCAGACCAAATTTTGTGCATCACAACTATGTAGATAAACATATCCTTACAGTTGTTGAGGGGATTCAAGAGTAATCTTACCATATGTTCTCCCCATGGGCATCGGTATGCCTAGTTAGAAGTGGAACTATCATCACTGATGGATGATGACTTGATTTTAGGATGTCCTTGTCCTTCTTTTCCTTCATCCTTCTTGATCCATGTCTTTTTCATTTCATCTCTTATTTCTTCAATTGTCTTCTTTCCCTTCAGGTCATTTTACTCCTTTTTCTTGCTAAACCAATTCTTGTCTATAGAGCGGGTGTAGGATCGGCTTCTGTATTCTCTGGCAAGATGGCCGATCTTATGGCAGTTAAAGCATGCCATACTAGTTGTCCTCCATGGTCCTAAATTGTTTCTTTGACCCATCCTCATTTTGCATGTTTCAGTAACATGACCAAAATTACCACACATGGAACAAGTGGCATTCAACAGATTACTCCTTTTGTTAGGACTAACCGGTTTGAATGGTGGCCTTGACACCTTTGTCATAAACCTATATTCTTTTGATTAGTGTCCAAACTCATTGCAAGTTAAGCAATGTCCATTAAATATTTTTGTACTTGACAGGCTGCTTGATTGAGATCTGCACTCACAAGTAGTGTGACCATACTTATGACAATTATGGCAGTAATCATCAAAAGTAAAAGTCTTGTTTTGATTAACCAGTTTATTCCTACACTCATTGGTCTTATTACCTGATTTTCCACAATGATTACAAGAGAATTTGAAAGACTTCATACCTCTTGCTTCTGATTGATTTCTTTTATCATCCTTCATTTTTTTGGATTTAGATGATTCTCCAGTTTCCATAGCACTTGAACCAAGATAACCAAGACCAGTTTTATCCTTTGTTCTTCTCTGAGCCTTTAACTGTCTATCTACCTTCTTAGAGCTTTCATTGAATTTTCTCAGCTTCTCATTTTCAGTTTTCAACTCATTCTTGAGTTGTTCAATCTCTTTCATCATCCTCTCTTTTTCTTCTGCATTGTCATTTAGTTGATTATGTATGTATTCATATTCCTAAGTGAGAACTCGGACCTCTTCATCTTTCTCAATCATGATTGCATCATTTTCTCTCAGGGAATCTTCACCAAGCCTCCTGGCTCTTTCAACTTTTGATAGTTCTTCTTCTACCTCCCTTTTTCTTTCATCAACACTTCTGTTGGCTTCCAGTATCTCAGACATTCTCAGGGCCTGACCTTCATGTTCCCTTTTGAGATGTGTGACTTCTTCGGTCATCTTCTTGTTCTTTTCCATGAGTTCTGACACTTCTTCTTCAGCTTCTTCAGATCCACTCTGCTTACAGAGTTGATCTATGATATCCTAACTTTCGTTTAGCTATTGAGCCAATTCCTTCCTTTTACCAAGACATTTTCTGAGTCTCTCTTTCAAATGAGCAATAATCTCATTGGCTTCATCAATCTACTTCTGATACTAGTACTCTTCCATGATCTTTATCTTCAAGATGTCAAGATTCACTTCAGAGGAACTGAGCTCTGATACCAATTGTTCGTCCCAACCGGTACTGAGAGGGGAGGGGTGAATCAGCACATTGCCAGTTTTTTCTAATTGATACTTTTTCTTTAAGTATGAACTAATTAACCATTCACCAATGTACACATTTACTACAAAAGATTAAGCATACATGAAAAGATACACAAAGACACACAGATTTATCTCGTGGAAACCCAATATGGAGAAAACCACGGTGTGAGTAGAAGCTCACAAAATTTGTACTCTTCTGGAGTATGCCCGGTGAAGAGCCATCTCTGTTAGGAGATTACAAAGACATTGGTTAGGTGCCACCTGGTTAAAGGATTTGATCAAGGTCGGTTAGTGCCTTTACCCTTTTAAAGGTATCCTGGTTAAAGGACTTAGAACATTAGTTAATATGTTACCCGGTTAAGGGATTTATACAATGGGACCTGTTAAAGTCCACCCAGTTAAGGGATTTATGTTGCAGTCATTTCAAAACAACAGATAAATGATCTAATACAAGAAGCTACACATTAGCCTACTCAGATCACAATTAGGCATCAGCCTTGGTCTGCTTCGGTTGTGCCTGTTCTTCATAACTTTGCCTTCTGTCGGTTTGTGGATACTTGAATCCTACACTGTTGGTCCTCTGTCACCTGAGTCACTGTTCTATGAAACCCCACTCTACTGGTCTTTTGTCACTCAGCTCTGCACACTTTGAAACTCCCCCTATGTATTTTTTCACACTAACTTCATTCACCTTGACAACAACCTTCTGAACAATGAGATATGTATATTTATAGTCCCTTAAGTCTTTTGCCAACTTTTCCCTCCAGAACATGCCTTTCAAAATTCTATTGTCAAGCCTTAAATTGCGCTTCTGAAATCATGCAAGAATCTCTGTCAATACTGTTAAACATGTTGATATGTCTGTTGGTTGACTGAGACAAGACTTTCAATTTAGCTGGTTGTAACTTAACATTACCAATCTATTGGTTACCAACTTTTCTGGTGAACCGGTCAAAACATCGTCTAGCCAGTTTATTCCGGTGTACCAGTTTAATCTTTGTTTAGCTGGTGGACATCTTCCTTACTGATCTACTTACCGCTACCCAATCTCCTTATAGTTTACCGGTCTACTACTTGTCGGTCTAGTACTTGCCAGTATACTTACTGACTACCGGTTTACTCACTGTCCGGTTTTCTTACTCCGTAAGGATTGGGAAGACTAAGCAGATGATGTTGCCAATAATGACAACCATATTATTTACCGGTCATACAAAATTGCATCAAAATGCCAACATTGGTTTTGTGGTCTAATGAAATGAAAGGGCTATGAGATTTTATTGTAACAATGTTTAGGGATGCTTTTCAAAACCATGTTGGCTTGTTTGTTCTAGTTGACCTCATGGAAATCCTATTTTGTGTTTGTTTGGAAGGGCTAGGTTCCCCTACTATTTTGAGGTTTTTGGGTGCCTTCCAGAACCAGTTGCTTTGAGACATTTTTGGCTGCCTCTATTTTCAGAGAATTATCTTTGTTCATTGGGGTCCTTTCAACTAAAGGTTGTGGGAAGACTTTCAAAACTCAATGTTACCTTTTTGTTTTATTCCTTGGGTTATTGGTATTGTAACAGTTTTTGTTTGGTATTGAGTAAAAGCACAAAGTTGTGTCACACTTTTATAAAGCAAATGGCTAATGTTGATTCATCCTTTTAAATTGAATCAATAGAAAGTGATATATATGTTTTGAATTTTTAAATGGTGTAAACTAATAAAACTCATATTTTTTAATGTATTTTATGTTTGTAATTTAAAAAAAATAAAAATAAAATTTGAATATAGTTTTTTATAAAGTAGACACTAAAATTTAGTTGTTGATAAAATGTTGAAATTGAAGTTACACGAGGTGTCATAATTTATATATTAATTTTAAATACTTTTTTCTTTAAGTTTTTGTTTGTATTGATAAATTGAAACTTTAGTGCATGAATATATTTTTTTAATATTTTTAATAAATACACATTTTTATAGAAATTTGAAAATTTGTGTCTACTAAAATATAATTCTTTTCATTTATGACCAACGTTTTCCTTAATTATTTATCCAAATTAGAAAAAATTTATATCATAATGACAAAGAATATTTTCTCTACTGCATCATATTTTTTTCAAAAATTTTAAATAAATTTATGTATTTTTTCTTGCCAGGATAATGAACCTTATATTTTAGTGTTGATGGCCTACTTTCAATAAAAATAAAATATAAAAAATAATTAATATATGAAATGATATATTTTTCAAAATTCACTTATAGATCTACTAAAGGCTATTTTTAATATTTTTAAAAAATATTATTTATAAGAGTAAGAGTTGTTGAAACATCGAGTTTAAATTTGTTTTAACCTTTTTGGTAATTGGACCCAAAGTTATATAAAATATACATTTAGTAGATACTTCCACTTGGAAAAGTTGTGTCCAATATATAACTTAGCTATAATGAATCTATATAGACCATATGTTTGACTTAAATTAATTTTTAGTTTGAAATATTTAAATTCATCCGTGTTGATAAATTGGCTTGAAATGTGACACAATTTTGTACTTTTACCATATTTGGTTTGAGGTTCTCTCCTAAACCTGTTTGTTCTGAAAGTATAAGCTTGCTAAGGGTTTGGCACCCGTGTTCTCAGTAGTTGAGTGCTTAAGTCAAAAGTCTCACTTTCTAAAAAGGGGTGTCCCTTTTTAGTTGCCAGTTGTCTCGCTACTTTTCAGTTCCTCTTTTGTTACATTAAGGGTTCGGGCCCTTTCCTAATTTAACTGATTTAGAACATTGGATTTGATACTGAATGTAATACATCAAGCCTCGTAGCTAAGAGATTACCAAATCAAAAATGTTTTTTAAGAAATCTCAGTAGCAAGCAAATGATAGCATGTCAAACTACACAACAATATTCAACTAAATACCATTTGAAATAAAATGACACAAGGAGATTAACAACATGAATGACCTTATCACTACTACATATAATGTGTCACTAGTTGAGGCTTATCAATCATATTAGAAAACCATGACTATGTTCCTAGGATAATGGGAAATGACATCCAAACAATGGTCAAGTATTAACGTATAGTCATCCTCTCTTATAAATAGAACACAAGGGTAAGGTGATCAAAATTTTAACCTCAAATCCCCACCAATACATGATCAATTTTTTATACAACATCAAATGAAATATGCATGAATGGTAGATCAACTAGGATCTATCACATCTTGTCTTAAACAATACAAACAATCAATTTATTGAATAAGAATAGGGTGAGATAACAACCACCTCCAACCCACTAAACATGAACTACAAATACCTAATGATAAGGGTAAAAATTCACAAGGGTTTTCCATACTAGGAGGTACAAGCTTTCTAGCAACTAGTTCAATGATGAGATGTTTTTAAGAAACAAAATAATTCCCAATATAAAATGTGTCATAATTCCCTAAGTATATAATACTTTTCAACAATGGAAAATTTAGCAAGAATCACCAAACGAAGGGTAATAATTTTTGCATATTAAATATTCCCTAAAAATGACCAAAAATCTCACTTTCTGATGTAATAGGTTACAATAGCATGTCAAAAGACTACAACACATCTAGAGGAAACTACCATGTTAGAGGGAATCTACGATGAGTCTAGTAGCTTCATATATCTACTTTGGCATATTTTTTGGCACTAGACTCTTTATCTAGTAGTGGAGTCCCAAGAATGTAGTATAGTCATTTCATTATTGTTGGTGGCTTATTATGATTCAAAGACTTTGCCAAAGATGTAACTCTAGCTTGTTTCTAGAACTCCTTTCAAAAAGAAACTAATTAGGACACAATAAAAATAGTCACAACAAATAATATACTCTAAATTAATAAAAAACAACCAAAATATTGAAATGAACAATAATATTTGATTTCCAAACCACTAGCCCATGAAGGAGATTACTTTCATTATCTAGGGAATAAACAATGAACTCCAAACCATGACAACTCATATTCAAAATTAAGGGAAAGGGTTCCTAGCCATCCTATTCATTGTAAGGTCAAAAGGAGAATACAAAACATCCTTACAATCGGTTGATTTCTGTTACCCAAGACAAATGAGAAACATAAAGGGAACTAATGCTTTCAGCATACCAAATATGTTTTTAACACATTAATTTTGTTTTAAATCCATGTGCAAACATGCTCTATGTTCATTGTAGGAGCATATCTTGAAAGATAAAATACATATGAAATAATATTAGTATTTAACACAATCATTGGAAAAACATACAACTAAAGCTAGATTATTCGACACTTATGTTGGAAATTTGCATTCCATTGAAAAAGAAGTTCCATAACAATAAATTACAAATAATATTTATTTCTTGAAAATTTTAATTTTTTTCAAATTAACTAGTTTTGAACTTCAAATAAAGATTATAAACTTAACATTAATTGAATTATAACCCAAAAATATTAAACAAATTTAAATAAAATTGTTTATACAAAATGATGTGAATTAGTTTTGTAAAGATATTGTTTTTCATATGAAACTTTTAACTTTGACATGGTAAAGTGCCCATTGTTTGTATCAGTCCATTGATATGGTACTTAGATGATCTCATATAGCGAATTCCTCGCAGTCTTATCAGTCCAGGCTAAAAATTGAATAATACCTCATTCAAAGCAAAATCTGTGAACTGTTGGTGGTTTCATTCCTCCCAATAAGAATTCTATTTGAATTCAGCATTTCCTTAATAAAATGGAAAGAAGAAAATCCAGCATGTGGTAAAATGCTTCGTCTCCAAGACGCTATAGGACTTTGAATATCTGATTTTTGAGGACCTTCTTTAGAGTACGTTTATTAATTTATTTGAAATATGTCTGGGAGAAATTGTGTAAGTATGTTTCAGGAAATTTCTCCTATATATGGTTTGAACTGATACATATAAGGATCCAATCACAATCTTCGACCACAATTATACGCATATGGGCGAATTTTTTTTGCCCAAATTAATATGTAATGGCTATTTGATAAATAATATACATTTCATTTACTTTAGTAATTAATTTTGTTTCCAACTTGACATAAAAAAATGGTTATTATTTCTCATAGTTATATCATCTATCATAAATATTGAACATTCAATGTTCATATTAAAGACTTTAGCCACCATATATGACATTGGATGGAAGAATCAAAAGCCAGATAAAAAGTGTCGAGGCATCGAAGAGACTCTTTAATATTTTGCCCCTCTTTAATGAGTGTGAAAAAGGAGTCATCTACAAAGTCCCCATTAACCAACTAGTTAAATGACTTAGGCAAGGCAATTCCTTTAACTCTCCTAGAAGATATAGAGTTTGCTAACAAATATCCAAATCCTCTACTAGTAAGTGCATACAAAGATGGAGCAAGACGACACCCTTGATAGATAGAATGGTGAAGCACAAAAGCAACAGGCTAGCAATCATTGATGGTGATGCACATAGAGGCATCCCCAAAGAGAATTTGTACAAATTGAGTAAAGCACAAACCAAACCTAAGAAAACCCAACATACCCAAAACGAAAGGACATTTGATGCAGTCATAGGCCTTGGCAAAGTTAATTTTTAGAAAGAAGGCTTGTCTCTTAGAGTGCTCGGCCCATTCCACATCTTCCTAAATGATAATAATATCATCCAAAACAAACCTAAATATAGTGTCATTCCCCTTCCATAAGGAAGATACCAAAGCTCTAGAAAATGTTTTTGTTAATAAGACTTCACCATTTTATGCTCCTACTAAGTTTGTACCAATGCATAAGCACATAACAATCCATATGCAAATTAACTTGGTAAGGAATTAGTTAAAGATAGTCACATTAATATCTGTCACTAATAAGCATCAATAAGATGCAATTAGACTAAATGATTGTATGTTATGAATAAAGAGGCATGAGTGTTAGGGTGGTGATTCTATTAATATTAATAATCGTGGGTAAGTTAGAAAGGGCAATGGTCAAAATAAAAGAAATTCTACCTTTTGAAAGAGAGATGTGGCTAATAGGTAGGGCATGACTCTCCAAGACTTAGGGAGAGATACAATACAAATCTACATTTGGAGAAGGAAGGAAGGGGTAATAATTTCAATCAACATCGAATAAGAGAAATAAAATGGCAATAATTTCTTATCTAAAATATAAAGAGAGTTCTAATCAAATGAGAAGAGATAATTGTTGACTATAACAAGGTACCTCTTTATGAAGTAAGAGAATCTTGGAAAGAATTGTGTCTCTATATCCTCTTAATCTACTTATTCAAAGAAGTCAATCAACTCCAACTAGGTTGCAGATTTGAGAATGAATCATCAAATTTGATAGGTGATTGGTTAATTTGAGGGAATTGTGATTGACTAAATTATTATTTATCTTCCATTTGATAGGAAGTAGAATATTACATAGATAACATAATTCTAGTGTTATATATATTTCTATATATTGTTATTCTTGCTACGATTTTTTGCTATGCATACAAAATAGATATAATAGTTTCTTTAAAGCTCTTATCCGATCCACCATCCCATTATGGAGGGGAGATAGTGTGTATGAGGAATACAAGTAGCTAGGAAGGCATTTCAATAGAGACACCTCAGATGGGGCAAAGAGGTCAAGTAATAAATATCATTTTGTACTCCTGGTCTAGATGGAATGGCTCAAGGTGCCTTGTATGATCTCTCAAGTGGTGTTCCATAATGAAGATGGGTTGTTGGGTAGAACCTTTAAAGAATCCCACATGTATATTATGTAAATTACAATAATCATTAAGATAATGTCCCTAGCCCTAATAAGAATGACTCAATCTTATATCTAGCATGATTTTGGGCTCTCAATTAGGGTCTAATTAGTAAATGATATCTCTATTTTTTTCCTTACTTCACTTAGGATTGTGATTTTAGTGTAAAATCTAAGGCATGAGAAAAAAGGACATTACAATTGGTATTAGAGATTTGATCCTACCATCTTGTAGGAAAAACAGGAACCGAAAAATGCATTCTAGTAAATAAGAATGATCTAACAATATGTGTATACTTCATGCTTTAGGTGAATTCATACTTTATGTGCTATGTGTATTCACATTATGGTTCATGTCTTAAGTGAATTCCTATGTATACTCCATACTTTATTTACTACATGTGTTTATCTGTATGCTTTATGCCTTAAGTGAATTCATACCTTAAGTGCTATGTGTACTCACATTTATGTTTCATGTCTTAAGAGAATTCACACTTTATGCACTATGTTTATATTCATTTGTATGGAACTTGCCTTAAGTGAATTCGTATGTATAATTTGTGCTTTATGTGCTACATTTATTCATGTGTATGCTTCATGACAAGTGATTTTTTGTGTGTATTCCATGTTTTTATGTGCTCCATGTGTATTCACAATTCATGCCTGAACTGAATTCATGCCTAAAGTGAATTCATGCTTCATGCCTAAAGTGAATTCACAATTCATGTGCTATGTGCATTCATGTGTATATTGCATGTCTTCTGTGCATTCTTATGTATAATTCATGCTTTATGTGCTACATGTAAACATGTGTATACTTCATGCCTTAAGTGAGTTTATACTTTACGCAGTATGCATATTCGTGCGTATGCTTCATGGCTTATGTGAATTTCTATGTATACTGCATGCTTTATGTGTTGTGTGTATTCATGTGTTGCTTCATACATTAAGTGAACTAATGTGTATACCTGATGCACTACCAGGATTAACATACATTAATCATGCCTTATGTGTATGCCTTCATATATTTCAGGTTGTACACCCTGCATAAGTTTGTATTTATGATTCACTCCTTATGTGTAATCATGTTCTTTACGCCTTATGTATATTCATGTGCATACTTCATGCTCTACATAGATTCTTGACGCCTTATTTGTTTGTATGATTCATGCCTTATGTGTTTTTTTAGCTTGGTTACTTCATGTGTGTATGCGTCTTCCCAATGTATGCCTTATGATTTGAATACATTTCATGTTTGATATGTTTTCAAACAAGTTTATTCCATGAGTGTTTTAAGAGTACTATTCATGCACTCAAATTAAAATGGGGTGCATGTTTCAGGTCACTTCTTCTAAAAAATAAGATTGGTAAGAAATTAGGAAAAATAACTTAGGATTTATTAAACACGACAATACTATGAAAACCTATGTAAATAATGTGTGAGAATACAAATGCCAAAAGTGATAATGTTATGAGTTGATGAGCATAGTAAGTTGGCTAGTAATTTTCCACAAAATATGTAAGGAATTGCATTCCAACGAATAGTCTTAATCCAATTTAGTAGATTTATCATTAGTAGAAAAATGACAAATCATATGATTTTGCATAAATCTGGCATATGTTTTGACTACCATAGTCTGTTTAGTTTTACATCAATCTCTCATATATTCTAACTATCATGTTTGACACCAAATTTTAATTTGCTTATCTCAGTCCATGGTTATTATGAATAGAATTAACTAACAAAATTGACAAATCAATACATTGTCCTAGGGAGTTACAAAATATGACCAGCATGTAGGCATGCCCTTAACTAAATATAATTTGTAAGGTGTAGTAAATAACAACCATCTCTAGTGAAAGATCTTAGAGCACAGTGGCCAAGTTGGAGATCGAAGTCCAAGAGCATGTTGAACCAACAAAAAATTGAATCTTGATGGAAACATCAACATTGATACAACTTAGTCAGTAATGCCATGTGATGGTTAATTCTTGGCATTTTACTTCATGTCACTAAGGTTCAAAACCTTACAAGAATGTTATTGTTGAGTGTACATTTTGACCACTATAGTATACCATCAACAACACCAAAATCATAATTTTGATAGAACCACCTAAATGAATTTTTTCTTTTTCTTTTAAAATAAATTAATAGATGCAGAAGAGTTGAAAGAACTAGAACTTGAACTTATGATCAATGTATTAGATTTTTACATTGTAAATGGATTTTTAGGTTGAATATACTTATTATATTGTAAACAAAAAATATAGTCTATTTTTAAAATCTGATAAAATTGAAATATTACAATTTTTTTCTGCTCACAACAATTTATCTTTTTCATTTTTCATGTTGAGAGATGTTTATTATTGACCTCACCACTACCATTTTCAGTGACATTTACAATACCTTCTTTATCAGCAACCCTTCTACATTTTTTTTGATGCTCATCATCGTACTTACCCTCACCTTATCTATATTGACACTACCATAGTGTTTATTGTGCCTCAAAATTAATCACTCTCAACATATTTTACATAAATATTTCAAAATATAAATATACTAACTTAACTTCATGCCTATGCTATTTCATTATCGGTTTACATCATCCCATGCAATATTTGAAAAACAAATAGTTTAAAGCCTTCATTAACTCATATATGTTTGTTGTTAAGATAGCAATTGTCGTTCTTTACTAACGTGCACTTTTTAATAATCTATTTTTTTATAACATGGCTTTTATCACGTTTTCATTGATCCTTTAACATTTAACATTTATATATCTCCGTCTTCAACACATTAATTGTCGTTCTTTATTAACTTGCACTATTTAGTATGGCGTCTATCATGTTTTCAGTGGTCCTTCAGTACTAAGCAATACTGATCAATCAACTATCCTCCAAATTCTAAAAAGGATTTATTCAAACATTGGAATAATTATTATAATTGAATGTGAAGGAATGAACGGGAAATGGCAAGAGGAAGGAATTGCAGAAAACAACAGTTCTCTTGTGTGGCGTGACTAGTGTTTACGGATTGGAATAGAATAGAAGAGTACTGGAAACAGCTTTTTCAATCAATGTGGAGCGCATGGAGAATGGCCACAGCTGGGGCTGGAGACAGCTAACTGCTGCATTTTCGTAAGCACATTATTCTCTGATAAATCAATTTTTTTGTGTACTAGTGCTGGTGGTGGAGGACATGGAGAATGGCCACAGGTGGGGCTGGAAACATCTTCTTTCTTCATATTCTTAAGTGTATTATGATCTGACGGTGGTGGTGGAGGAGCGCATGGAGAACTGCCACAGGGGGGGCTTGAAACAGCTGACTGCTTCATATTTGTATGGTCTGATACAACAAATTCTTTGTTTAGTAACGGTGGTGGTGGAGCGTATGGAGAACTGCCGCAGGTGGCGCGTGAAATAGCTGACTGCTTCATATTTGTATGGTCTGATACAACAAATTCTTTGTTGACCAACGATGGTGGTGGAGCGCATGGAGAACTGCCACAGGTGGGATTTGAAACAGCTGACAGCTTCCTATTGTAGTTTGAAGAATTTGGGAGGCTATATCGAGCCGATACATGAACCATACAAATAAGCAAAAGCACAGAAAAGATTATGACTATTTTCGTGCGCAAGAAACTTCCCATGTTTGGAGTCGAGAGTGTTTACTAACTCGAATGCAGAGCAAAATCTTAATAACCAGGTTATAGCCGAAGATTGAGATGGGTTCCAATGCATCATCGCGACCAATTTATAGGGGCGATAACCTACAAACAATTTCTTCCACATTGAGCTTTTCAAAGTCTTATGGCGTATTGGAGACGAAGCATTAGCAATTCTGTATTAGTTTACTATATGTTTTTTTCTTAAACGTGTACCTATTTTTATTCAATAACCGTTTATTTTCTTCATTTGGTATACAGCCTGCTATTCAAACTAGAAGGTTTGACTGAGACTAACCCTTCCATTTTATTAGAAAACTAATCAAATAAACTTTATCATATGGAAGCATATCAGTAATCATTATAGTTAATTTTGTCTATCTACAGATCTTAAATGGTATATCAGATTTCCACGATATGTTTGGTTGTATCTGTATGTAATTTAGCTGCTGATAGCTTCTGGGTAATCACTATGCACACTTTGGATCTGTTATGTGTGCAAGGGTCAAAAAGTGGTCATTTCAAAGTGTCATCAGATACCTACTTAAAGAAACCACAATAATTGTATAATACAACCACTTTAAACTTTTCAATACTTATGCACAAATGCTCCAATACTCGTGCGCTATTTATCAATAAAATTGCAAAACTCCTCCACTTCAAGTCTACAAATTCTAAGTACTAGGTGTACAAGTGGGTGGCTATTGGTACATGTGAAATTTATTAATGGGCTTTTCGTTATCTTTTTTTTCTGGTTTCTTTGAAGTTAACAATTGGGGGTTGGGTGAGCAAGGAGTGAATCGTAATGGAACATTAGCAGTAACTTGGTGATCTTCCCCTAGTGTTAATGTGAAACGATCTCTTTGTTTAAAATTTTCAAGGGTAAATAATCAGCACTTTGTGGTGAAAGAGACTAGTGTAAATAACCATGTCATTGATTCCCATAAATAAATAGGACTTTATCTTGCCAAAGTAAATATTTACACTAGAGATTTGACTCCAATAAATTTATTTTGATAATATTCATTCTTTAAGAGACTTTAGTTAAATTTATTGGATCTTTTCTCGACTTTACTTTAATTCAAGTTAGATTTACGACATTAGCATTGGATAGATAAGCCTTATCATTTTATTTGTTTTCTAAAATGTATTATATATGACTTGTGGATCACACACTTGTTTTGTTAGAGATAATTCTTAATGAACAAGGTAACCATCCAAATAATGATGAAAATAAATTGATAAAATTGTGTTAATCTCAAATAATGATGAAAATAAATTGATAAAATTGTGTTATTCTGCACATGATAAACAATTAATTTTATATACAATTATCAGACATCATGTAACATAGTCAAGGAATCTTGAAATAAAAAAAAAATGAAAATAATTACCTATTTTTAGTAGTTGATAAATTAATTAGATGTTTTAATTACTAGTTACAATCAAGTCTTTCTATTGATTGAAAGAAAAATTATGGATTTTTAAGTAGTTTACTCTCAAACATTGGTCGATTGATCTTCAAAACCACGGATCTTGATTTTGAGTACAACATATTTAATATTTCATGTGAATTAAGTATATATTGTATGAATTTATTCCAATAAAATGTACAGTTAAAAAATATGTTCACCTATTTATTTGTGGTAAATATATACATGAAGATGATGATTATAAACACATTTAAGAATATTACAATAATACTAGTTTATCATGGCCTACTACATGAGCTATTGATCTAAATCATACTTTAAATTCGTCTGTTAATTGTATTGTTATACCGATGGTTAACTTGTGTCTATCATAACCTTAATTAAATATAATATCATATATATAGTCTTATATAGGAAGCTAGGTTGTCTTGGGTGGCCTTTATAGTGTAATTAAATACATATAGGATGTAGTTAATAGTTTTCATCATCATATTATGAGTTTTACTATTATGCAAGACTTGAGAAGGATTGTCACTTTTAATTGGCTCATCATTATCAAGTGATATCAATTATTTATAATGTAATTACTTTCTATGTTATTCACCTATACAACTAATTATATTTTAAGAAGTATTAGGGAAATTATATCATGCAATCTAGAAGGAGAGAAAGATGCTAATCTTTCCTTAGAAGATTAGTTTGTAAAGTTCACATCTCATTAATTTTCTTTAAATTAAATATGGAGCATTGATAAATGACTTAATTATATCTGGAGCTACTATAATACTAATTTGAACCATTCTAAAGTAATTTTAAAAAACTTAAACTAGATGCAAAAGAAAGAACGTCTACTAATTAGAAGAATGTGATTACAAAGGTGTGCTAATGGAAACAAAATTAGTAGAAATTAGAAAGACTAATGATTTCTCAAACTATAGTACGTGCACAAATTGAGAAAAGTGGTACATCAATAATTCTAGATAAAATGTGAAAGGATGTCAAATCAAAGAAGAAAACACCAATAAGCTTGTTGTGGAAAGAAGCATGACAAAAATAATAAGTATGACCTTAGTGAGATCAAAGGAAAATATTTCCTTTCAAGACAAAAATATGAAGGTTGACTATAATACAAGAAACTATAGTATGATGATACAATTTTGTATCCTAGGTAGAGAATTGCACTGATATCTCGCTCTTCTTAATTCAAGTAAAAGTAAAATTTAAGGGGGAGCTAGTCAACACATCATTCATACATCCACAATGTGGTAAAGATGAAGTATTTGATCAACATTTGGATATGATGTACAAGAATCTTTATTGAATGTTAAAAACCTATTCCAAAAAGAATAGATGCTTTACAAAGAAGTGTGATAAGACACAATGAGTGGTTTGTTAAAGTTTAAAGGAATAGTCTAGATGTGTCCTTTTTCGTTGATGTTTAGGGTGGAGAGATAAGCATGCCAAAAAAGTTCATACATTAGTGAGAGATGAATTTCAAAATGCATTAGAGAGATATCCCATAAAGTGGGAGAGATTGATGAAGAATGGTCCTTTCATGGAATGATATTCATAAGGGCAGAATTTTGTTAATACTATCAATGATAAAAACAAAGATTATTAAGTGTAGTGTTGCCATTTATGTCAAGGATATTTCTTATTTGTTGAGTATAGTATGTCATATTATTGAAGAATAATATCGGACAAAATATAGTATTGATGAGACAACTTACGTGATCTAATCTTGCCATTATATGCAAGGATTTATTGGTTGTGATTGAATCTAGTAATGACTAGATAAATCTCTTCCATAATTTAATGTTACTCTTATGTGTATCTTGATTCTTTAGTTTGCCATATACATCTAGTGTTGTAAACATATAATTATTGTAACTATACTTTTCTTATCGTCTTTTGGGAATAGAGAAATTAATTTAGTCCTTTTGGTCTCTTTGATATTGACCCACAAATGCCCTTTGTTCATCTTATGCGTTATTTTTCCTCTGTGCTTGTGGATCCTATATTTTGGGGATGATGTCAATGCTAAATAATCATAAAGATACACATGATTTATTTGATGTCCATACAGAACGTATACCATCGATCTCTTATATGCTCTGATCTTTTATGGGACTTTCTCCTTTGATTTTTTTATGGGTGAGAATATTTCACTATTACACTACACTTATCTTTGGATGTATACTACCTTAAATAAATTTCTTCTAGTTAACATATTCAATCACATTGAGGTGGGGACATACAATCTAGTTTTTGTTCTACTTTGTGATAATACTAGGAGATTGGTTTACACACTTTGTTCACACACTATGATTATGTTTATGCCATTATGACACCCATTTTACAATAGCTTATCTATAATTTTGTTACTGCCTTTGCAACACCCATTTTATCACATCATATCCAAGATTACCCAACAAATGTTTTTCTTTGCAATTTCCATTTGCTTGAAATCACCTAGCTAAACAAAACTTTCTAGACCTAGGTGAGACCTTCATTTTTACATGAATCAACTAGTGTAATGCAACTTCCTAAACATATATAACTCCTTTGTATCATGACCCCTAGTAAGATTTAGAGGATTATTAATAGTAATAGATGTCATTCCTTGTATTTTTATATGTCTCCTATTAAGTTTCTTAAGATCTTACTTGTCAAATGTCACACCTTGTTTTTGCATGTTCCATTTATGTTACCTATGTTGACCATGTTTCTAAATATAATTTTAATATTTTAGATCCATATGATCATAAGTCTTTAGGGCTACCACTTTGCTAATATTCTTATTGTCTTATCCCTTTGATATTTCAATAAAAGTATCCATTTTCTTATTTATAAGTTTCCATAAGAATGAGAATAGGATCATACTCTTGCTAAAGTGGGTGCTAAATGCAGTGTAGTAAATTGTATACCTTTATAATTTAACACTCTATGTGAACCCACTTTCATGGTTGTGCCTTATGCTCCTAATTAATGTCTCATTATGCTTAGTTTTAGGAGCATTTTTGGAATCTTAGTGCAATACCATACTCAACAACCTTTGTTTTCCCCTAGATAGAAAGGGACAAGGTACCCAATACCCCTATCCAAGTGGACTAGGTCTCCTAGCAACCTTTTCCATGTAGTTTTTCCCCAAATCTAAAATTAAAATAGTCATTTTTCTAGGTATTGGGGAAGTTCTCCCCAATGTTGTCCTTCCTTGAAAATTATATCTTATAAAGTATAATTTGCATATAAATACAACTCCCTCCTAACATTTGAACTCTAACAACTATCAGTCAACAACAAGCATCAATTCTCAAGAGCATTCAATATAGCATCTTCAAGGAAATTGAGCACAAGTCTACAATCAAGGATTCAAACATTTAAATTTTAGCACTCTTATCAAGTTTCATGTTATCCTCTATGATGAATGCATGAGTTAACATCTTTCACACAACATCAAACTTTGTCTGAGACTTCAAGGTAATGATTTCATATCAAAAGTAATACTTTACATTTCAAACATTTCTACTAAGATCGTAGCATTTTTCCTTTCTAAGGATAAACTCTATTTTCATCAATATTGTTCTACTAGAAGGGGAAACACCAATATAAGGTTTGACTTGGGAATGATACACACAATACACAAAGTTTTTTTCTTTTCATGAGAAAAATTATAGATTTGATAATAGATAAGGATATAGGATCATAGAGAAAATAATAATATAGATGATCTCAAACATTAGAAAGGCCGAAACCCCTAGAATAGGGCATGGTACAATCATATTTAACACATTTTAGTTGATGTTAGACATACATACTTACATAGCTTTTTGATTTAGAATATATAACATTTTGTTGTCAAAGACACCTTTAGAGTAGGGTGCGCAACACACTAGTCCTACCTTTTCATGCATGAACACACCTATAGATTTGACAATAGTAAAACGTTATAGGATAATAAAGAAAATAATAATTTAGATAATCTCAAACATTAATAAGGTTGAAACTCCTAAATAGGGCATTCTCCAATCATATTTGACATATTTTGGTTAATGTTAGAGAGACATGCTTGCATAGATTTTTGATTTAGAATCTATAACTTTCTGTTGTTAAAGACACCTTTAGAGTAGGGTTCCGAACACACTAGTCCTACATTTCCATTCTAAAATTTATTTTCAATATTTTAATTCCAAATCTTTGATACTACATTGACTTTAAATTCTATATCTTTTTATTTATATTAAAATATTATTTTATTTCCTATCATTCATCCTACTTCATTTAGATAAATTGTGTAATCTGAAATTCAATTACACAAAAGGAGTTATAAACCCTTAGTGTTAAATTGTTATTAATAGTATAACTGAGCTTAGTTTATGAATCCCAAATAAGATGACACATAAATATTAGATATTAGTTTTCATTCCTAGGCTAGGATCCTATTTTCACCCTATTTTAGGAATAGACTATCTAGGCTTCTGCAAGAATATTAGAAAATAGTATAATTTTGCATTATGAGGTCATTAACATTTCTTTCATGAACAAGCATAGTCTATCCACACACAAGGTATGGGGTCACATAAAAAACAATGCATAATGAACTATGAATTTTTTTTCAAATTTACCACACAAAGAGGATATTAATATTCACAAATTATAACAAATTTAAAAAGAGTGATATGTTACTTTTTCAACATAACATGCACCCAATAAGGTAAATCATATAAAATTCCTCTCAACAAGTGTTACCATAGTATCACCTTCATCCATATATCAACATATGGGTACACATTGAACCTCTAAAATTCCACACAAAGGCACAAAATAAAAGAAAATAATAACTTATACTGCAACAAGAATCAATTAAGGAATTGACAATCAAGAATGCACAACCACATGGGAAACTAAATTAATTAGAATATTAGTGACACAATATTGGCTCTAATCTAGGTTTTTTGGATGGAGATCAAGAGTGGGAGTGGGGGTGGAAGAGGATCTAGAGGTTTTGGAGATGATGCAGAGGATTTTGATGAGGATAGAGATGGTTAGGATGAAAATAGTTTGGTGCTCATTGGTCTTTCCATCTCTTTGATTGGGGCTTTGGTGGTAGTGTTTGGACCTATTGGTTGGGATCGAGCCTTTTGGGTTTCCCCTTTGTGGGCCTTGTCTTTTGGTGGCATGTGTTGCACACATTTGGTGGCCCTTTGGCCCTAGCCCTACCTATCTGGGCTCTTCTCCACATGGTGACCTTTCCTTTGGTGTGCCCTATTTAGGCATGCTATTGTGTATTCGTTTCTCAATTGGGTGCCTATTGTTTTCCTTTGGAAGGAACATTCTATATCCTTGTGGTGGCTAGAGGTCCTCTTATCTTAAATGCAAATTTACTAGTGTCATGTTTTTAATCCTACTCTATGGGTGCTCCATCTCACTATCTGCTACATGTGTCTCAACATTTATGTTCCAAGCCCTCAAAGTAATTAATGACTACAATGATGTTGGTGAGTTGTGGGTGTGTGTCGTGTCCTCCCTAATTATGTATTGAATTGTTCCATGGATTTCAATGGCCTATGCGGGTGTTGGTTGCACTAATTTTCCCTTTGTGATCCCTCTTGGGATTCATGGTACCTTCTCTACCTAATGGTTGAAATTGCGGAGTTCCTACAGAGGTTCTTTTGTCTTCTTGGGGAACTCTCATTCCATTATTAGTTTGGAGGTGGACCAAAGGTTTTTCTTTAATGCTCTTTTCATGATAGGGATAGAATCTTGTTGCACTAAAGGTTTTTTTTTTCTTGGAGGCCATATGGAGGTGGTCCCTTCTAGGGTGTTTGCCTCTACTATACTTCTCTCTTGTTATGGGTAGCTATGGGCTTTTATAACTACTCGGGATGTTATGGATGTGGATATCTTCTTGAAAGTGGGTTATCATATTGTGGTGTATGGATCTAATTATAAATGGAACCATTGAGATGACCCTTGAGCTCTAGTTATTTATGCCTTCCTCTATAAAAAGGTTTAGGGATGCCTTTCAAACCACTAGGGATTTTTTATTTTATTTATTTCTTCGATCATTTGGTTCTTGGTCCGAACCAGTACTGAGAGGGGAGGGATGAATCAGTACATTACCAGTTTTTTCTAATTGATACTTTTTCTTTAAGTATGAACTAATTAACCATTCACCAATGTACACATTTGCTGCACAAGATTAAGCATACATGAAGAGATACACAAAGACAGATCTTGTGGAAACCCAATAGGGAGAAAACCACGATGTGAGTAGAAACTCACAAAATTTGTACTCTTCTGGAGTACACCTGGTGAAGAGCCATCCTTGTTAGGAGATTACAAAGACACTGGTTAGGTGCCACCCGATTAAGGGATTTTGATCAAGGATGGTTAGTGCCTTTACCCTATTAAAGGTAGCCTAGTTAAAGGATTTAGAACATTAGTTAAGATGTTACCTGGTTAAGGGATTTATACAATGGAACCTGTTAAAGTCCACCCAGTTAAGGGATTTATGTTGCAGACATTTGAAAATAATAGATAAATGATTAGATACAAGAAGCTACACATTAGAGTGATCATATCACAATTAGGCATCAGTCTTGGTCTGCATCGGTTGTGCCTGTCCTTCACAACTCTACCTTCTATCGGTTTGTTGATACTTGAATCCTGCCCTGCCAGTCCTCTATCACCTGAGTCACTTCTTTGTGAAACCCCACTCTACCAATCTTCTGTCACTCAGCTTTACATGCTCTGAAACTCCCCCTGTGTCCATTTTCATATTAACTTCATTCAGCTCGACAAAAATGTTTTGAACAATGAGATATGTGTATTTATAGACCCTTAAGTCTTTCTCCAACTTTTCCCTCCAAAATATACCTTTCAAAATTGCGTTGTCAATCCTTAAATTGTGCTTCTGAAATCATGCAGGAGTCTCTGTCAATATTGTCAAACATGCGAATATTCCAACTTGTATAGCTGATTTCTTCCAGTGTACTAGTTTAGTCTTTGCTTAGCTAGTGGACATCTTCCTTATCGATCTACTCACCGCTACCTTAATGCTTTACTGCTTGCTAGTCTACTAGTTGTCTGTCTACTACTTGCTGATATACTTTCTATCTGCCGGTTTACTCATTGCCTAGTTTGCTTACTCCCTAAGGATTGGGAAGACTAAGGAGATGATGTTGCCAACAAAGACAGCCATATTATTTACCGATCATACAAAATTGCATCAAAATGCCAACAAACTCCCCATTTGGCATTGGTGGCAAATTCTACAAACTACTTTGCTGGTCACATGGCCCTTGTTCCTGACAACCCCTATTCCTAACAAGACTCCATAAAAGCAAAAATTCCCCCTTTTTCCATCAATGGCAAAGACTATCCAAGATGATTTGTCAAAATAAAGCAAAAAATATCTTTAAAGGTTTCTTGAGCTACTTTTAAAGAATATTCCCATGAGGATTGAATTTGTTTCATGGTAGTAAACTGGCCATGTAATACTGCAATGAAGACCTCCATTTCATCAATTGTCTTGCAATCAGGTGCATTAATTAAGTGGTTTGCCTCTTTAATGTTCCATTGTATGAAGTCTATAATTGGTGCTAAATAGCACTGGAGCTCTAACATGCAAAGACTTCTTTTGTTTTCTTAATATTTCAAATTTTTGAGTTGATGATTGAGTATTTTGATTTTCTAGTGAAAGTTGATGTTGAACTACTAAGAGGATCTAATGAGATTACCAGATCTTGAATCTACTTTTGAATCTAATTTCTATTTTCATCCAAATGTTTGATTAAGACAAGAAAGTTTGAATATTTCATCAGGAGTTAACCAACTTGTTGTAGTGTGGTATTAACTTCTTTTGTTCTGGTTGATAGAGAAACTTTTCCAACTAATATATGTTCCATTAGGTTATCTCCTCACTTTGTTTCATATTATCTTATTGCAACCTTCTCTAGATCGGTTGCTTCTGAATTGATTGCTTTGACCAAAGTATTCAACTGATTGATAATGGGTAGAGTATCATCTTAAATGTTCTAGATGAGATCAGAGAGAATTATTTTGGCAGAGGTGAGGATTCTTGCCTTCTTTTTCTTTTCTCTTAGTTTTACCTTTTTAGCTTGGATTTGCTAGTATTTTGGTATGGTTTTTTCATTGATGTCAACACCTACTAATCTTATCAACTCTGGCAATTTGGAGAATCAGCAACATTCACCGGCAAGCAAATGACTCATGCACAGTCACTGGTATGTGGCACTGATAGGATATAATGATCACTGGCACTTGGAATGGCATGGAAAATACTTGGTTATGTCAAAGACATTGTTTGGACACTTTGTCTTGGAGATTTGTTTATTGGCATATTCGTATTATCATATTTGCTGTTACTGGCAAATAGGTCCAGGTTATACACCGGCAGGATTATCTTTTCCAGATCAGCATAACACGCTATGGAGATGATTTATTATTGTTGTAAATACATCAAGTTGACATGTTGAATTGGTATTGCATCAGATATTATTTTAATTGTAAAATGATTTTATTGTAATATCCTTTAGAGCCGACCTACTAAAATTGCTCCTAGGTTATGATATAAATGTAAGATTTATTTGTAAGATCAGATGAGGAATGCGAAGAAGAATTGTGTGAACGTATATGCGAGGATAAGTAGAGTTATACACGCAAACATCATTTGAAGGTGAAGCAAAATTTTTCTGTGAAAGCATATCAGAACTACATCGGTACTGAATCCAGCATATGAAGATGCTATTTTGAGCAGTACATTCTTATTGGATTTAACCATCCAATTGTAGTCAGTGTGACTCCTATTTTGTGTTTAAGTAGTGAGCTCTAGGTGCTTGGCCTTTCTGCATGTGCAGACCCCATCTGTGTATACTTACTATCTGCAGTAGTGTCATCTGACTGTGGGTAAGGTTTCCCACCATGGTTTTTCCCCTTACAAGGTTTCCATGCACAAATATTGGTGTTATATGTTGTGGATGACTTTGTCTATTAGTTTCATGCATTAATCTTTACCGGTATTGCAATTAACTGATAAAACTGTCAACCAGTATAAAAGACTAGTTTACCAGTATTTAGCATTAAGTTGGTTAAGTTTTTTTGGTTTGAAGTCATTTGACAACTAATTCATCCCCCTCTCAGTTACCTCTGGGACCTAACAATTGGTACCAGAGCCTAGTCCTCTTTTGCAGAAGTTTAACAGCTTGAGGAGATCCAATGTCTACTAACTATTTCAGGAAGGACAGTCCTAAATTTGATGGAACCAACCATGGCATATGGAAGATCAGAATGGAGACACATCTGAATTGTATTGGAAAGCACATCTAGGAAGTTACAAAGAATGGCTATACTGCTCCTACTCCTGGTCAGCCTAATCCACCTACCTTGGGAAAAGATGAAGAAAATGATTGCAAAGAAAGAGAAGCACTTCTGAGCGCATTAACAGATCAACAAATCATGGGATTATCAGATAATTCCATTGCTAAAGCTATTTGGGATCATTTGGAAACACTGAATGAAGGAAATTCCATAGTCAAAATTGCAAAACTTGAAAGCTTCCGGGTTAGGTATGAAAATCTGAAAATGGAAGAAGATGAAAGAATTTTTGCTTTTATGGAAAGTGTTAATGAAATTATTTTGGGTATTAAATGTTGTGGAGGAACCTTAAGTGAAGATGAAATTGTTTCAAAAGTCTTAAGAGGATTGCCACTGGCATATAAGAGGATGGTTACTGCTATAAATGAGTTAAGAACAATGCCTAATACATCAGTATCTAAGGATAGACTGATTGGAAAACTCTCAGCTTTTAAAATTGAGGAATTTGGTTCTATTGCTACTATAAAGACAAATTTAGCTTTTAAAGTGTCAACATCATCTACACCATCATTTGACAAATCTGATTTGAAAGCCTTTTATGCAAGAGAACTTGAGGAAAGCAGGAGAGAAAATGAAAAACTTGAAGAACTTGAAGAACTATTTGCAAGAAAAATGCCTAAATGTCCATTTGGAAGTAAGTATGAAGGTAAAGAACCCTTTAAATACTTTAGCTGAAATAAGATCGGTCATATGGCTTCTAGATGCCCTGATAGACATGCTAGACTAAGAGAAGAAGCTAGAAGAACATACAAGCCTAACCCTAAATATCAGAGATATAGATTTAAGAAGAATAAAGACAAATCTTGTTATCTTGTTGATGAAGGAGTGATTGATGATTCTGATGAGGATCCGACAAACAATGGATGGGTTTTTGTTGCTATAATAGAAGACCAACCGACACCTACCATTCAACTGGTAGAGCAGGCCCTAGCAGCTAAAGTTGAAGTAAAGGATGAATGAATCATTGATTCAGGATGCTCACATCATATGACTGGAGATAAAAGTAAATTCTTGAACTTTCAAGAATATAATGGAGGCTTAGTGAGATTTGGAGATGATAAAGCTTATCTGATCAAAGGTAAAGGTACAATATCTCTTGATGGTAAGCATAATACTGACAATGTTTACTATGCTGAAGGTTTAAAACATAATCTTTTAAGTGTTGGTCAATTAGTTGAAAAATGATTTCAGTTACAATTCAAAAATGGAAAATCTAAAATCACGAAGAGAACTGGTTTGGAAATTGCAACCAGTAATCAAACTAGAGGTAATATCTTTCATTTGAATAATAGTGAAAAGACATGCTTGATTTCACATATTGATGAAAGCTGGCTATGGCATAAGAGAATTTGTCATGTAAACTTTGATTGCATGGTAAAAATTAGTACTACTAAGGAAGTCAGAGATTTACCTAAAATTGTCAAACCTCACAATACATTATGTAGGGAATGTCAATTTGGAAAACAAGTTA
This sequence comes from Cryptomeria japonica, assembly GCF_030272615.1. Classification (NCBI taxonomy): domain Eukaryota; kingdom Viridiplantae; phylum Streptophyta; class Pinopsida; order Cupressales; family Cupressaceae; genus Cryptomeria; species Cryptomeria japonica. The sequence continues at coordinate 234,444,263 of NC_081413.1, read as the reverse complement.
GAGCTACTTTTAAAAGTATTCTAGAAAAATCCAATAATGCTCTTGACTTAATTCATACTGATTTATTTGGTCCAGCTAGAACTAAAAGTTTGCAAGGTGATAGATATTTCATGATAATCATTGATGACTACTCTAGAATGTGTTGGGTTACTTTTCTCAGAGAAAAATTAGAAGCACTTAGAAAGTTCAAACTATTCAAAGAAATGGTAGAAAATAAAACCGGTAAGAAAATAAAATGTTTGAGATCAAATCAAGGAGGAGAATTTACATCTAAGGAATTTAATGCATTCTGTGAAGTGAATGGAATCAGAAGACAACTATCAGCACCACGGACACCACAACAAAATGGAGTTGTTGAAAGAAAAAACATAACTATCTTGGATGCAACAAGAAGTATGTTATCAGAAGCAAATCTACCACATGTGTATTGGAGAGAGGCAGTAAGTATAGCGGTCTATACATTCAACAAATTTCACATCAAAGGTGAAACCAGTAAGACCCCTCATGAACTATGGTTTGGTATTACTCCAACTCTTAAATATTTCAGAATATTTGGAAGTAAATGCTATATTAGAAGAGATGAGTATATTGGGAAATTTGATCCTAGAAGTGATGAAGGAATATTTCCTGGTTATTCATCAAAGAGTAAGGCATATAGATGTTTTAACAAAAGATTACAAAAAATTGTTGAGAGTAAAAATGTGAAGATTGATGAACAATTCAAAGCAACTTCAAGGTATATAGATTCTAAACTAGCAACAGAAATTCTGACAAGTGAACCTACACTGAACCCACCGGTACAGAATGTAGATCCAGTTACACCAATATCATTTGAAAACTCCACTATAACTGAGGAACAATAGCAAACGAAGACACCCTAGTATGTAAGACTGAATCACTCTGAAGATCAGATAATTGGAAATAAGTATAAAGGAGTTATGACAAGAGGAAGATTGGCAAATGAATAGGTATGTCTTATTTCTCAAATTGAACCATCATCAATCAATGAGGCATGTGAAGATAAACACTGGATTAAAGCTATGGAAGAAGAATTAGAGCAAATTGAGAAGAATAACACTTGGACATTAGTTCCCCAGCCTAAAGATAAAAATATAATTGGAACCAAATGGGTATTGAGAAACAAACTTAATGAAGATGGTAAGATTATCAAAAATAAAGAAAGACTAGTGTGTAAGGGACATTCTTAGATAGAGGGAATTGATTATAATGAGACCTTGGCACCGTAGCTAGAATTGAGGCAGTCAGATTATTTTTGGCTTTTGTAGCATATAAGAACTACAAAGTATATCAAATGGACACTAAATGTGCATTTTTTTGTGGAGATCTTGAAAAAGAAGTTTACATTGAACAACTTGATGGATTTTCTTTGACAGATAACAAAGACATGGTTTGCAGGTTAAGGAAAGATTTGTATGGGTTGAAGCAAGCTCTAAGAGCTTGGTATGCAAGATTGGATAAGTATCTTTTGAAGATTGGTTTTTCTAAAGGTAATGCTAACAACAACTTATATTATAAAGTGACTAATGATGACATCTTGGTTATAGAAGTTTTTGTTGATGATATATTCTTTGGAGGAGAAGATGGATTATGTAAAGAATTATCTATTGAAATGCAACAAGAATTTGAAATGTCTATGATTGGAGAAATAAAATTATTTTTAGGGTTGTAGATTTCACAAACTGATAAAGGTATATTCTTGAGTCAATCCAAGTACTTAAAGGAGTTACTAAAGAAATTTGGGATGGAGAACTGTAAACCAGTAAGCACACCTATGACTACAAATGACAAATTATCACAAAGGGATGAATCTACACCTGTTAATCCGATTAGATACAAATCTATGATAGGAGGTTTACTGTATTTAACACAAACAAGACCTGATATCATGAATGCAGTATATATTATTTCAAGATTTCAGAGTAATGGGTTAGTGCAGGATCAAGGGGGGCCAAAAAGTGGCGATGTGAAAAAAATAGCCTTCCTCAATTGCCTAAAAATGCGAAAATCCATGTTGACTTTTTGCTTGGCCTGGGTGTCAGTACACCTTGGCCTGGTAATTACCTATGCAAATCGGATATCGGATAAAATCAGATATCTGATTTTATCCGATATTTTAATTTAAAATATATATTATATGTTACATATTATATAATACGTATTATATTATATATAATATAATATAATATTATATTATATTATATGATATAATATTAAATTATATTATATATTATTATATAATATAATATTATATTATATATTATAATATAATATAATATTGTATTATATTATATTATATAATATAATATTGTATTATATTATATTATATAATATAATATTGTATTATATTATATTATATAATATAATATAATATAATATAATATAATATAATATAATATAATATAATATAATATAATATAATATAATATAATATAATATTATATAATATTATATTATATTATAATATATATATAATATAATACAATACGTATTATATAATATAATAATATATTATATAATATATTATTATATTATATATGTCATTTAAAAATAATTTAAGTGTTGAAATCGGATATCCGATTTTCTGAGACTTTTATATTTAGACAACGACAGTCTCATGAGTCATTTTTAACTCACGGGTCGCGCAAATTTGTCAAAATCCGATATTCGCTCCATCCGATATCTGGTTTTTTGACAAAACATTGCTAAAAAATTGATTTAGAGGTAAGAATTTTGTCGTTTTGAATCATTTTCATTCATTTTTTGTGTTTTTTGTGAATGTTTATTTGATTTTTCATTGAAAATATGGTTTTTTTTCATGAAAACTAGGTTTTTTTAAAATCAAATACCTAATTGTTTAAATTTGTTAACTAAATTGAATTGTTTACATTCAATTAGGTTAAAAATGGGAGATAACAATGAAAACACTGACCAACCACAACTGCAACAACCAAACCCTCATTTGCCAAACTCCCCCTCAATTCAAGATTTGATTGCACAAAATTTGAATGAATTGAGGTGGATTGCAGAAGTATATCGTAGGATCCCTCATCTAAACCCATTGTTTGATCCTCTCACGTCGATCGTAAAAAGTATGGAAACCATGACTGAGGAGCATGATGCCACCCTTTTGTGGTGAGATTCTATGAAGGAAAAATATGCAGATGGCTTGTCGTATAAGGATATCAAGGATCTTGAGATATCCAAAGCCGAAATCGCCTCATTATTTGTCAATCCCCGTACTGGTCAGCCTGTAGATCCCAAAAAAACAAAACTTTCTATCAAATGGTGCACAAATGATGGAATTGTGAAAAACTTTTGGGATCGTTGGTGGATGGTTTTCGACAAACCACTCAACAATAATCTTGATATCCCCTTCTATTTCATAAAAAAATTGTATGCTGAGTGTTTTATAGAAACATGTGAACTACTTTGACATCCAACCTTTCCAGGGTGTAGGTTTAGGTATGCCCCAAAATAGACTTGGGGAAGTCAAAGTAGTCCAGGGCCCATATGTCCCCCCTCCTTCTGTTGATCCCCCACCTGCAGTTCAGCATCCTGATATCATTTGTGAGGTGGCTTCATGGACCATATCGACTATTCACTCTTTGAGTAGCCTTTTGGTTTCTCAGGTTGCGTCAGTAGCTCAGCATAATTTTGATGGTAGTAGTGCATCGAGTGGTGCTAACATGTCATCCTCAGCTCCACACATATGCGTGCCACATAGTTGTGTCATGTGTGGGCACGTATGCTTGGGTCCAGTTGGATAGCCCATTGATCCTACTGTGGACAGTGCAGATTACGAGGTGCATGAGATGCATGATGCACTAGAGGATATTACATAGACTGGAGGATACCCTGGGGAGTCCTCACATGCTAGAGGCGAGGAGGCACCGTCATCATACATTGATGATGTATTGGTAAGATTTGTGTTTTCATAGTTCATGTTATATTTTAATTAAATATTTATAAATTAGATAATATTAAGTACTAATTTTTATTTACATGGTCTATTTAACAGTTGATGACTGAGGATGAGTTGAGATAGATTCAGGAGGGCACCTTGTCGGCCATTTCATTTGGCCTCGATAGCTTGACGGTACATATATTATTGCACCTAGTCATTTGTATTTTATTGTACATACATGCTCATCATTTATATTTGTATTAATTAGATTATGTAGTAACTTGCATGTATATCTTATTTTACTCTTGTAGGGCACAAGCAGCACGAGTGCGGTGCAGTGTGATCTAGGATCTGGTAGTGCAATTGGAGACAAGGGAAATGTAATTGAATGCAAATATGATTGAATGAATAGTTTAAATAACTTATAGTGATTATACATGTCTAGACATACATTGATAGTTTCATATACTTGTTGTGTATATATATAGAGAATCCTTGGCTTCACATCCTTGATGACTACACCCAGTATACCTAAAGAAGAAGAAGAGATGCCTCCAGTAGATGTGTGTTTATTTTATTTTTTGATTAGTAGATATAATTTGTTATTATCAGTGACAATTATATGCTAACTTGTATCAATGTCATGTTTCTAAACATATGTAGGTTGTTTATGAGAATATTCAAAACATACCTCCTCCACCGAAGACATACATCAAGAGTCCTGCAAAGCTGAAGAGAAAACATGGAGATGAGGTAAACATGAATAGTTCAATTAAATATTTCATTTTTATGTTAACTTTTCGAATGTGAATTATATAATATAACTAATATTAATCGTGGTTTATTTTTCTTGTGCAGGATCCTTCAGAGCTGAGCAGTGCGGTGAAGAGGATTGATTTTGATGATCCATCAGCAGCTTAGGATGTTATAGATAGTTTTGGGATGCTTACATGTCTAGTTGGAATGTATATTTTGTATATGGACATACATTCACGTATTTAGACATGCATTTTGTTTCAGTTGGTGTTTATGCCATATTTGTGTATGGACATACATTTGTAATCATTCGACATTTTTATATATACAGAAGTTGATATTCGATCATATAAATTGTTGCTCATCTATGTGTGGTGTTATCATGGAAATCTTTAATCTTCATTCCAATAATTAACAACGGTCAATAATGGATATTTAATGAACAATACAATTCATTTCATTTCATCGTAAGTGTTGTTTTTATAATGAACAATATAATTCATTTAATGAACAATACAATACAATTTATTTAATGAACAATACAATTCATTTAATCAACAATACAATAAAATTTATTCAATGAACAATACAATTCATAAACAATACAATTCATTTAATGAACAATACAATACAATTTATTTAATGAACAATACAATTCATTTAATCAACAATAAAATAAAATTCATTCAATGAACAATACAATTCATAAACAATACAATTCATTGAATGACCAATACCCTACACATGCTCCTGTTTTGCCCCCCCACTCGATCGAACGCTCGAGGTCATACCCTACCGGTGTCGTCCCTTGAGCGCCCTAAGTGCTCAAAATTGTAAAAATTTGACAGGCCCTAACTTGAAATCTATGGCACCTGCGAATGATCCGTTTGAACCTACGGAGCCACGAGAGGGGTCCCTACAAAATCCTATCTCCGTTTTTCAAGTTTCCCTATGGTTTTATTAGGGCAGCAATTTTTCGGTTGGCAAAAAATCGTCAGTCTCACTCAATGGAATGTTCTCGCGTGGCCAATTTCTTGTTCAGCTCATCGCGATGATGAACCATCATCTTTGACATGTCCAGTTAGGCATAATTACCCTACGCATGCCCCTATTTCCCCCCCCCCCCCCTCGATCGAACACTCGGGGTCATACCCTACCAGTGTCGTCCCTTGAGCGCCCTAAGTGCTCAAAATTGTCAAACTTTGACGGGCCCTAACTCGGAATCTGTGGCACATGTGAATGATCTGTTTGAACCTATGGGGCCATGAGAGGGGTCCCTACAAAATCCTATCTTAGTTTCTCAAGTTTCCCTACAGTTTTATTAGGGCAGCAATTTTTTGGTTGGCAAAAAATCGTCAGTCTCACTTAATGGAATGTTGTCGCCTGGCCAATTTCTCGTTCAGCTCGTCACGATGATGAACTGTCAGCTCCAACATGTCTATTTAGGCATAATTACCCTATGCATGCTCCTATTTTTCCCCCCAACTCAGTCGAACGCTCAGGGTCATACCCTACTGGCGTCATCCCTTGAGCGCCCTAAGTGCTCAAAATTGTCAAACTTTGACGGGCCCTAACTCGGAATCTGTGGCACATGTGAATGATCTGTTTGAACCTATGGGGCCATGAGAGGGGTCCCTACAAAATCCTATCTTAGTTTCTCAAGTTTCCCTACAGTTTTATTAGGGCAGCAATTTTTTGGTTGGCAAAAAATCGTCAGTCTCACTTAATGGAATGTTGTCGCCTGGCCAATTTCTCGTTCAGCTCGTCACGATGATGAACTGTCAGCTCCAACATGTCTATTTAGGCATAATTACCCTATGCATGCTCCTATTTTTCCCCCCAACTCAGTCGAACGCTCAGGGTCATACCCTACTGGCGTCATCCCTTGAGCGCCCTAAGTGCTCAAAATTGTCAAACTTTGACGGGCCTTAACGCAAAATCTGTGGCACCTGTGAATGATCCATTTGAACCTACAGGGCCATGAGATGGGTCGCTACAAAATCCTATCTCGGTATTTCAAGTTGGCCTACGGTTTTATTAGGGCAGCAATTTTTCGGTTGGCAAAAAAATCATCAGTCTCACTCAATGGAATGTTGTCGCCTGGTCGATTTCTCGTTTAGCTCATCGTGATGATGAACCGTTGGCTCCGACATGTCCAGTTAGGCATAATTACCCTACGCATGCTCCTATTTTTCCCCCCCACTTGATCAAACGCTTGAGGTCATACCCTACCGGCGTCGTCCCTTGAGCACCCTAAGTGCTCAAAATTGTCAAACTTTGACGGGCCCTAACTCAGAATCTATGGCACTTGCGAACGATCTATTTGAACCTATTGGGGCCACGAGAGGGGTGCCTACAAAATCCTATCTCAGTATTTCAATTTGCCCTACGGTTTTATTAGGGCAGCAATTTTTTGGTTGGCAAAAAAATTGTCAGTCTCACTCAATGGAATGTTGTCACCTGGTCGATTTCTCATTCAGCTCGTCGCGATGACGAACCGTCAGCTCTAACATGTCCAGTTAGGCATAATTACCCTGTACATGCTCCTATTTTTCCACTCCACTCGATCGATTACTCGAGGTCATACCCTACCGAAGTCGTCCCTCGAGCACCTTAAGTGCTCAAAATTATCAAACTTTGACGGGCCCTAACTCGGAATTTGTGGCACCTGCAAATGATACATTTGAACCTATGGGGCCATGAGAGGGGTCCCTACAAAAGCCTATCTTAGTATTTCAATTTACCCTACAGTTTTATTAGGGCAGCAATTTTTCAATTGGCGAAAAAATCGTCAGTCTCACTCAATGGAATGTTGTTGCCTGGTCAATTTCTCGTTCAGCTCATCACGATGATGAATCATCGGCTTTGAAATGTCCAGTTAGGAATAATTACCCTACGCATGCTCCTATTTTTCCCCCCCACTCGATCGAATGCTCGGGGTCATACCCTACCGGCGTCATCCCTTGAGCGCCCTAAGTGCTCAAAATTGTCAAACTTTGACGGGCCCTAACTCAGAATCTGTGGCACCTGTGAATGATCCGTTTGAACCTATGGAGCCACGAGAGGGGTCCCTACAAAAGCCTATCTCGATATTTCAAGTTTCCCTATGGTTTTATTAGGGCAGCAAGTTTTTGGTTGGCAAAAAAATCGTCAGTCTCACTCAATGGAATGTTGTCGCCTGGTCGATTTCTCATTCAGCTCATCACGATGACAAACTGTCAGCTCTAACATGTCCAGTTAGGCATAATTACCCTATGCATGCTCCTTCTTTGGCCCCCCCCACTCGATCCGATGCTCGGGGTCATACCCTACGCATGTGACATCCATGAAGGGATATGAAGGGATATTTTGTAAACAATCAGAAACCTTTAATGATAATCAAGTTGAAGCCTTGAGATTTATGCAATATGGTTCAAGTCCAAAACTATATACTGAGAGCATTTTGATTTTACTTATGTCTTGTGTATTATAATAAAGACCAATTTGCCAATGTGACATCTTCATATGAGAGAAAAGCTTCATTTTATCTCAATATAGTTGTACCTGTTTCATTATTAGAAAAAATAAATTTACAAAGATTTGTTATTAGTATCCTCTAGATTATGGATTTGAATTGATGTTCTTAATTAGTTATTATCTGTTCAGCTTTTCTTCATAAGGCATAACCATCTGGTGGTTATCATATGAGGACAACCATCCATGACTTTCAAAGTAATTGATATTTATTCCTACACCTCATACTCACAAGATTAATAATAAAATAACATTTATGATTCATCAAATGCTGACAAAGTCTAATCAAAGTTCAACTTCAAGATGTATACAACATATCATATTCAACTTCAAGATGCATACAACTTACCATATTCAAGCTCATGCCAACCACCACTTGGATATTGTTATATGTCGATTAAAGTACAATATATGTAATAAAACCATATAGTCTTACAAAAAACCCATCATAGACCATCTATGTCGATTAAAGTACAATTCATTTGTAATAGGGGCACACTTACAATCTGAAGTTGCAAAGCCCTATGGGAAGCATCAAATTAGAAATTTATTAATCTGACTCATACTATTGTCAAAAGCATCAAAGATGCTATTGCTAGAGAACACCATGCTCCATTGTGGAGAGAATATTAGGTGCATCTGATGTCAGCATCTGAAAATGAAACAATGTTATTCAATTACCAAAATCTAACTGACTTTATTTTATAAACCATTAATGAATAAAAATAGACAAGGTTACCCGAGTGAAAGTTCGATGACCACTTTGACTAGTAGGTGTTGATGTTGAAGGCCCAACATTAACCTATTTACCTGACTATCAATGTCAAATTTTTGATTCAATAGATCATCTGTCATGACAATTTGATCCACTGCAGATGTGTCCTAGCCACATGCATTTGAATCATCTTCATGATAATAAATACAACAAGACCCACAATTTAATCTCATTAATGCACAAAGGAATATGTACCATCACCAAGAGAGGGTCTCATCAACAATGAATGATCTAGCATGAACCTGTATTTTTAAGAATTGTTAGTCTCCACATAAAATGCATGGATGAACATAACGGATTTATGATAATCACTTCAACTGAAATGCATGATAATAAATGAAAAGGTGGGATCATATACCATAAAAATACGTCCCTTCGAATTATATCAACATAACCCACTATGTTGATGCAAAAATCGTAATGTGATACTATTGTATATCATCAAAAAATACCTTCATGAGCATAAAGGTTATGCGATAATTATATCATAAAAAATTATCAAATAGTGTTCTCTAATAACAAAAATTGTAAAGCTCGTCAAATGCATGATAATAAGTCGTGTTGCAAAAATACGTCCCTTCCAATTATATTGAGTGTACTCGCTATGTGCATGCAAAAACTGTGTTGCCAAAAAAAAATGTTCATCAATAGACCTGCATTTTGAACACATCCTTAATATACATGTAACAAACTTGAACATTAAGGTTTAATTATCATTGTTTGAAATGAAATGCATGATAAAAAAATAAGGCACCATTAAAGACCTACTACTCAAGTGTGCATGAAGGGTCATCTCTTTGTTTAAGAGTATCCAGTATTGCTTCATGATCAGCAGTAGTCACTGTCCATAGCTCTTTGGTCTTTGGTTTTGCTTGATGCTTCAACAACTTGACATTTGTAGCTATAATAAGGTGTGAATACATTATAATGGTTTTGTGTCTCTCATAGTCTTCAAATGCAGGTATGCCATTCTTTCTAATCATGTATATTCGCAACCAAGTTCCCACAACAACAATTGAACCTATAGGATATGTGAACCCATCATCATCTGTCACTAGTTGTGTTAGCTTTTGTTTTCCCTATACACATCATGCCAACCAATATTCTGATCTCTCTTCATTCCCTTGTGGTGCAACAACTGCAAAAACATGTCCTGGTTCTACAAGATCTGATAGACGATCATACTCAAGTGAACTTTCCATGTCATCGTTTGACAAGGATATTGTTTGAGATAAAGGAGTTAGATAGTGGGGAACCCACGTATCAACCCACTCACTTGACTCACATTGATCCCATTCACACCGAAGACAACTTTGACAAAAACAAGTCAACGCTCATGTGCAAATGGTCCATGTACTTGCATCTGAGCTGAGAAATAAATGCATCTTTGAAGAATCTTTAATTGTTTGACAATCCAATCTATCTCCCACTATTCCCTCCTCAACCAACCAAAAGAATCTGCTCACTGTTGAATCAAGAGTACCTCCATGTGACAATGCTGAACTACACCAATCAACAATAGAACGTGCATCAGAGAAATTTGCACCTGAAATCCTCAATTGCTTCTTAACTAGAGCTCTCTTCAAACATGCACCTACTCCATCATGCTCTCCCTTCCCATGCCCCACCTCTAAAAAACACCAAATATGAGGTATACGCATCTCCACATGCATTCTACTCAACCAATAAAACATACGCGCATTCTTGAATTGATCCGTATAGTTATCTGACCATATTATATGTCGATCAATTGCAATATCTTTCACAT